>NC_086355.1:5201212-5313712 GCF_036324505.1 Eleginops maclovinus
GTCATTGAGTGAATCAGAGGATCGGAGGCGTTTGGAAGACGGTGCACTCTTTGATTTGTGCAGTTGGTTGAAACACTAGTCGAGGTGTACTGTTCAGTCATCTTGGTTGTCAGTGGGGGTAAACACGACAAGATTTGTGTCCTCGCTCTGATCGTATATTGTGACAACCCTTGTTGGTTACAGCAGTCGCTTTTTTAGGTGAGTCAAGCAACATGTCATGGGTTGTATGCTTTAAAGTGAAAACATTACTCATCAGCAGGTGTCACAGGGTGTCGGATGAGGCCTCCAGCGACAGTTTTCTGTGATGCAATAGGCTGGAAAGCTTCGTGTTACACTGTTAGTAGACAGACTACTGTATAAATACTGGAAGTAGTTACTGATGTGAAGGTTAAATAGTTCCCTAGGACAGATGGGTACTGCAGTTATAGAAAACATGACGCAAATAGGGATCACTTCTACATTTATCCTCCTTATCAGGCCCACAGTGTTCTGCTCTATTTGTTTAAATCTTCCTATTTCTCTCCGGATTACTGTCTCTGTATCTCTGACTGGATGACAGTTCATTACAACTCTCTGAATTGGGGCAGACCATGAGCCATGATGTGCAATAATGGGACATTACATTTTAAACTAACCATAAACACTTACCTGTCCTGCACTGAGATTTAATATTGTATGCATGCCACTTCTCGTAGATATCTCAAAGGGAACTCTGCACATTCATTATATCTTAAACACTCCTGTTCAACACTCTTAAAACTGCGAAGTGCTCCGCTTTAAATTGTAGTATTCTGCACTTATTTGACCTTTCAGAGTCATTTGTCATATTCGGACTTTACTCAATTTCTTTAAAAACATTCCTCTTGATTATATTTAAATAGTAGTTACATAATTCCTGTGTTTATGTATGCACCATTGGACACCAAGGCAAATGACTTATATGTAAACCTTATTGGTAATTTTGATTCTGATATCTGTCCTTACTTTGGTGTTTTGTGAGTAGATTTGTTTTGTACCCTTCATTGATACTCTTTATTGTTTGCATTTATTCCTACTTTGTACTGCAATTGCTGTACAACAATTTCCCCCAGGATCTAATTTCATCCTATCTTATTTGTATGGGAGTATTTTCAAAGGTGCATTAATATGCACTAGACGCTCTCTGGTGAACTGCAGCATGTTGGTTTGAGTGGGTATAACTCAAAATGAACCAAAGCGTCCTTTATCATTGTAAAGAAGAAACCTGTGTGGCTCATTAATGTTGTTTTAAAGGGGCCCTAATATTCTCCTTTTCAGGTTCATATTTGCCATTAGAGCCTCTACTGTGACATATCTCCATGCTTTAAAGGTCCCATATTATGCTAAATGCACTTTTTGATGTCTTGGATACTTAAATATGTGTCCCCGGTGTGTAAGGAGACTCACAAAGTGTCAGAAAATACAACCCTCTCTCTTGTCCTGCTTACCCACATCTCTAAAAGCGGGGGTACAAACGAGCTGATCCAGATTTGCTGCCGATATGACGTCATATCGGAAATGTGGGCTGGCTTTACAACGTCCCGCCCACGTGACACGTCCCAATCTATCGTCCGCAATATAAAGTCGCGAGCTGAATCCCCTCCGCAGCACCTCTGTGTCTCTGTGCAGGATGTCTGCAGGAGGGACTTAGAGTTGTTGTTTATATAATACATATACTGTCTCTGTTCTAGAGGTAAACACTGAGAAGTGTTTCAGAAATAATGCTGGATGTGGTTTGGAACATAGTATGGGGTTTAATCACGGCAGCGTTTAGCTGAGTTTCTCCGTTAGAAACTTCTCTCTTCAGACAGAGAGATCATGACGCTCTAAAGAGGCGTGGCCAGCTTCAGGTCCGCTCAAATTTACAGAATCAGAGGGATAGCAGACATGATAAAATGCATGATCTGTTTGGTATTTTGAGCAAAACAGGTCAGACATGTTTCTTTTATATATTTGAGACCTATAGTATATGCCATAAAAGAGCATGATAGGAGACCTTTAATGTTCAGAAAGCTCTTTATTTTTCTCATACTGCCTGTGCTGCAGTACCTCTTTCTACCCTCTGTCTGAAACCAGAGCCCAGTCTGTTCTGATTCGTTAGCTCGCGATTGTTACATAATGACGTCATTATGTTACGTAAGTTATCAAATAAACTCCAATTGAGACACTCTCTGAAGGGAACTTTAGGGATTATTGAGTTTACAGACCATTTACATGCACAAAAACCTATATAACACACACAAATATGGAGCACTATGGCACCGAAGAATAAGATATTTTAGTCTTGATTAATTAAAATAGTTGTAAGAAGAATACATAGCTTCCACCGGTTTCATTGGTTTTGATAGGAATAATATTTATAGTCTTATACCAAACCAAGCAATGATTTAAAAGACTGAATTTTATTGTAGAAAAGGGGTTATTTGAGTTCATCCAACCTGCTGCTTCTAATGCTTCTCAGTCATTTGAGCGAATGATATTGCAGTAGTGAAGTCCTTAATTATAAATGAACATTTATTATTCCTGGGATTCCTTCACGGAAACCGGAAAGAAACCTCTACCCTTGAAACAGTTCCTGACAGCGCTGTTGTATGCTGTTCTATTTCTCAGGCTACATTTTCATTAGAGGGAAATGTCAACATGCCGGAAAGTTAACTTGACCTCGAGGCCGTCGGGAACATTTTGCCCTTCACTTTGCTCCCATTACATGGCTCCATGTGAAATATTAGGCTAGCTTTTGTTAAACGAAGGTTGTGCATTTCAATAAAAAAGTATTCCAGTCCCTTCTGAAGAAAGATAAACGGCTTTCAGAGCTTGTGAATTTAAGAGAATAGGCACATTTACATTGTTGAAGTTAACAGAGGGGGATCACTGCGCCAGTCTCTGTGAATGTGCCAGCAAATCTATTATTCATTTCAGCAGAGTAGAGATGTCCAGCAGTCTTTTTAAAAAAATATATTTCTGAACATTTGGATGCCTTCCCTTCCAAGTTTGAAAAGCTTTAAATGATTTATAGTACTTGAATAAGACTTCACACCATTCTACCTCCTCTATTTGTTTGGATTCTTCACACTTGTAGATGTTAATGCACTTCGGGGAGTTTGTTTTTTTATTGTTCGGAAATCGTCACGGGTGTGTGGACCAATTCTTCCATGTGTTGTGTACGTTGTGAATAAAAAGACAAATGAATAAAGCAGCACTGAAATAAAACGTCTCATAGGGCTGTACAAAAAGTACAATGGAAGGGTCCGATATATCTTTGTGAGGATTGGATTTCACAAACCAAAACAGAACAAACTTGATTTGAAATATTTCAAGGTTTGCATGCAGGAAAATAAAGGCTGTAAACAGAGAATATTACCTTAGTTCGCCTTTGTAACTATGCTAATATAATTCTGTAAATAATACATTATTGCCTTTAAAGAAAACAAATGAGGAAAACCATAAAGCACGATAATTCTGGAAAAGAAACACATTAATAGATTCAGAGAGAGACTCATTTGTATCACACCCTTTAAAATACAAAACGGTTGCTGATACCAGTCCTGTCTGGCCCTTCAGCTCTGCATTTTGACTTGAATCTCTTGCATAGATCCGAACACCATAGAACTACAACGCTGCAGGTTTGGCTACGGATATAAAACATTTTTAAAGAGATGATATCATATCATGTGTTACATTTAATGTTGGGTTAATTCATAAGGTGTGAATCAACCTCATTAAAACATCACACTTTAAAAATGAAAGTAGAAAGTGACAAAGTGATAAATACTAGAAGTAAAAAGTGCAATATTTCCCTATTTAGTGGAGTGGATTAAAAGAATAAGGAACAAAATGTGTACATTAATCAAGAAATATTGAGTTTATGATCCATACAATGGCTGATCATTACTTACTATTACATTCAAACACTGCTTTTAGTTGGTTCCAGTTAAACGTGTAATCACACTCGTTGAGCTTGCAATATTTGATCCAAGACAGCAATGTTTCACTCTTTTAGTTACCTGATCACACAAAAAAAACGTACTTTTTCTGCCATTATCTTCAAAGCTCAATACCATCAACTGGAAGAGGAGAATTCAAAGAGTTTGAAGTGTAAAAAAACACGATTTGGGGTTTGGTAAGGTTATCATGTACGTCACATTCAATCCTACCGAACCCAAAGAGTCCTTTCTCACAAAACAGTCCAAAGAGGTCCAAAGATGCAAATTGACAATAAGTAAATAAAACAAACTGACACACTGAACCTCCGGCTTGAGTTTTTTAAGTTGGTAATCCATCATGCCCTGTGTTACCGTCACTACTACTCCTGGTACTACTATTGCTAATAGAGCTTCTTCTGCCCGTGGCTCAGGGGTGCAGGGGGTTGTCCATTCATCACAGGTGTCTGATCCCCAGTTTCTCCTGTCAGGTTGAACTGTCCTTGGGTAACGTATTGAACCCCAAACTGTGGTGACCGCCAACACACAATGGTGGAGCGTTAGGAAGCACATTTACTCAAGTATTGGACTTATAATTTGAGGTTCTTTATCTGAGTATTTTAATAGAGCTACTTAATATTTGGTTCTATATCGTACTTTTTACTCCACTACATTTATCTGACAGCTTTAGTTACATACATGCAAATTATTAGCTTAAACTAAATGTAAATTAAATAAAAAGTAAACAATAACATTTAATTATGGGTTAAAATATAAGAGTGTAGAGTATTGAAATGAGCTCCACCTTTGTTAAGGGTAAAAGTATATTACATATTACATATTTTTGCATCCAATAATATTCCAGTAATTTAGTATATATGATTTTCTGACAAGGGCCAAGTACACTTAAATACAAAACGATTTTTAATGCACAAGTTATCCTCGTAAGGAAGTATTTTCAAAATGAAATATAGCTAAATGTACAAAAGTATTAAATCTGACTACTGTGTGTGTGTGTGTGTGTGTGTGTGTGTGTGTGTGTGTGTGTGTGTGTGTGTGTGTGTGTGTGTGTGTGTGTGTGTGTGTGTGTAAAAGCGCCATATATTTCTCAGAGTAAACAAGAGTCGTATCTTCGGTATAAAACAACAGCTCTCAGCAGAAAACCACCAAAAGTTATTCAGTTGTTTCTCTAGCTGCTTTTTTATCTTTTTTCTTGTTTACTCTAAAATGTGAAAGCTTATAGACCTCAGTGTCTTTAGGGGATGACGCTAAGTCAACAAGACTTGTTTGTGAGAGTGGTTTGGGAACAAAGATAAGGGCCCCGGATACAGGGTGAACACTCGAGCAAAGCGCAGGTGTCGATGAGATTTCAAGAAGCCTCTGTGGACTTTTTTTGCAGTATAAAGGACTCTTAGTCACTGGGTTATATTGAGAGTACTTAGGGGTTGAAAGAGGGGGAGGTACCTGTTGGTATGAATGACAGATGGAGCTGTTAAACCACTGTGTTCAGAACACTCACATCCCATGAAACTCTTATGATAGTCTTATATCGTTGAAACAGAGCTGGTTGAGGATGAAAATGTACCCTTGAGTCAAAACGCTGGCACCTAACTTTAAATATTTATACATTATTTTCATAGTATTTTATGTTTTACTTTATATAACATTTGATTCTATTTAATAAATGTTTCAGTTTATGTAATATTTTATTAGCTTTATAAAATCTTTACTTTATATCATATTTATTTTCTTTTTATTCCATTTTTAGGTTATGCAATATTTATTATTTGATCAAATCTTAAGATATGGAAGATCTTGAATTTTTTACCTTATATAATAATAATCATTTCTAATTTTCAGTTTATTTTATTGGATATTCTCCCCTAAAATCCTGTTTATATATATACATATATATATATAACTATATATATATATATATTTTATTTTGTGGAAATTCTTACTTCTTATGTTTGTATCAAAAATATTGTATTCATTGTTTCTCTTTCTTCTAAAATGGATCGACTGTCACAAACCCGATTTCTCTCAGGATAATCAAAGGATTTCTGATTCTGAATTCCTAACGTAGCTTGCTTTAAAGAGACTCCTTTAGAGCACTAGGAACTAGCGTTGATAAGGAACTACATACAAAGTACAAAGGACATCAAATCGTGCTACGAAAATAATAGCTTATAAATGATTTCCTTTTTTATTTCCGTTGCCCATGCCTCTTCCGCCATTAATTTGACAGCCTTTGTCTTTCTGGAACACATGCTCTCATATTCTCTGCTAGCCCAGCCTTTGAATTGCTTTCAGCTCAATAGATGAAAGGACATTTATTGAACTTCTATAACTATCATATGGAAAAAATGACTTCTTAAGCCTCTTTTAAGTGCTGGATAAAAGTATTCTGACAGTAATTCAAATTAAAACCACACACTAAACGTCTCTCCATACAGCCAACAATTGGGAGTGAAATGAGCACATTAATAAACTAGGTCATGGCCCTGTATGTTAGACCTGGACTAAATTAAAAATGAACAAAAGGAGATGTATTAACTTGCAATTTCATCTTTTCATCAATGATTTGTGTGCTTTATGCTTTCCTTCCCATGTTTCCCTGATAGTGTACAGTTCCTATTTGTGCAATAAACTGAATTTTAGCAGGTTTTTATTTTACCAAAGGCCATTCAAATGCAGCAATTACACATGATGGTCTTTATTGGTACGCTGTACTTGCTCCCTAATAAATGTGTTGTTTAATTATTTGACATTTAAGCTGGAATGTTGTTTTTGTTTTTTAGTGAAACAGCTTTTTAAAATGCTGGTGTTGAGCTCCTGCTGGGTGCAGGAAGTGACATTTTCTTCCACTGCACTCATCATTGAGCTGTCATTGATTATTTTCCACCTTGGATTTTCTGATAACTGTCAGGTTGGTAAAAAGTTTGGAGAATTTGTCCGCCTGCTGTCCTCCCAGGAGCTGTGTCGCTGACAGGACTACTGGTTCTCAGGACAGTGACGACCCGAAGGGGGGTCGGAGGCTTATGTGTCACTAATGTCTTGTGTCTGGTGAGTAGCTCCCGGGCAACATGTGAAATGAAGCCGACATGTCTTTCTGCTTCCCCATAGACTAAGATCTCAATTTCAACAGACATCTCAAAGGAAATACTTCTGCCTTGTTATAAATGTATCCAGAGTCAATGGTTCGGTGTCCCAAAATGTGCATGAAAAGCTCACCCATGGTGTAATTTCCAGTAGGTTGGACTATTGTAATGGCTTATTAACTGGTCTTCCCAAAGGAACCATTAAGCGGCTGCAGCTCGTTCATAACGCTGCTGCTGGAGGTTTATCCCGGACTAAGAGAACAGAGCACATTACTCCAGTTTTTAAATCTTTAACACTGACTTCCAATTAGTTACAGAAAAGATATTAAAGTGCTGCTACTAATCAAGAGGTTACCTCCTGTGTTGAGAAATGAAGCCGACACTAAAGCGCATAAAGGTGCCGTTCCTGGAAAGGACACTTGAGGCTGAAGTATTGACCAACTTTGTCTTTAATTCTATACAACTTGTCTAATACTTGCTTGCCCATGCAAACAAATGAATCATTCACTGCTCTATTCACAAAATATGGAGTATTAAGGAATAAAGTAAGTGGCACATTTGTCCAGCAGTGGCTCAGTCAGTAGGGGCTTGGACTGGGAATCGTAGGGTCGCCGGTTCAAGTCCCCGAACAGACTTGGAAAGTGGACTGCTACTTGGAGAGGTCCCAGTTCACCTCCTAGGCCCTGCTGTGGTGCCCTTGAGCAAGGCAACGGACACCTCCAATCCCTGCTCCCCGGGCGCTGCACGATAGCTGCCCACTGCTCCTAGCACTAGAATGGGTTAAATGCAGAGGACTAATTTCACTGTGTGTGCTCTGCTGTGTGCATGTATGTGACAGATAAAGAGGGTTTCATCCTCCGATTCTATCTATGTTTCATTTTGTATTTCTTATTCTTTCACGTTGCCTGTCAGAGTTTGTACTGCAGAAGTTGTAGTTATTTATTTCTCACCTGTGCACAACGAGGTTTTATGTAATGCAGATTTTATATTAAAAGGATAATTATAGTGAACCAGTTAAAGATGGTTGAATCCCTCTGCAAATATACCTACGGCAGCACAGTAATTGCAGTGTAAATCAATC
The DNA here is from genome assembly GCF_036324505.1 of Eleginops maclovinus. NCBI lineage: Eukaryota > Metazoa > Chordata > Actinopteri > Perciformes > Eleginopidae > Eleginops > Eleginops maclovinus. Next base: position 5,209,333 of record NC_086355.1, read on the forward strand.
AGTTTGGTTGTTAATACATCTACTGCACATCAGGGGCTTAATCATTTTATGCACAATTACCTGCAAGGAAAAATGCAACATCTTTATTTTGAGCAGCAGAGACGTTATGATTACTTTACAAGGAAAAGGTTGTTTATTATACATTTTCCTCAGAAGGTGGAAAAACGGAGCACGGCTTGACGTGAGGCTGAATACACTGCTGTTAGTCAAGCACCTCACTCTGTAACAGTAGTGACCGTTTGACACGTGGGCTTTGTGTTTCTAACGGATCCTGACTCACTTTTCTGTAGGAGTCACAATGACAGTCTGACAAGATGGAACATTTCCGTAATGCTTCCAAAACTTCTGAGGACAAGACTGAATGCAGGCGCATCGACGGGGAGTCTAGAGCATAAGCACATATGCACATTAGACACAGAGATATTCAACGCTCGTGTCTCCCATACATATCATAATTTCTTTTGCACAAGAGGAAAAATCCTAGTATAGTGCGGTGGAAATGATGTTATTCAAACAAATACATAAAACGTATTAAGTTGTCTTTGAGTATTTCATTACAAACAAACAAACGTTCTGCAGAAATCACCAACGCACTTGGCAAGAGTCAGGAAGTCTGAGTTAGCAGCGCTGTGTTGGTCTGTTCTTTATCTGGTTTGCAGACCCCCCTAAAAGCACAACTCTTTCAGACGAGGTCCAGAAGGTAACTTTGAATTGTCCCATCCTTCCCTGCTGTCTGAAACTGTGTAAAAACCCATCACAAACAAAGTGTTAGCAGGTGTCACGGTCTGAAAGGGTTTACGATCAAAAGTGCAAAAAGATGACAAGCAGTTATATTTCTTCTTCTAAACTGAGATTTTTACAGTTATAGCAAAGTGTAAGCTGTTAACGCTTCTTCATTGTAAGTTGAAAGTCATAAAATTACGCAAACAAGGTTATATTAAAGTTATGCAAACATTTCCCAATACAATAGATAAATCATTGCTATTATTTTAGGTATAATTTGTGCCTCAAAAGGAAAGAGTTAACCTTAACTGACCCTTGGCAGAGTTTGTCAGCAGTTTGTTAAAATCACAAAGTGGCTTTAAGAGTCTTTTCCTGGTACTTAGTTTTATGGTTTCATTCATAAAAGTTTATTGACAGGACCGAGAGAGTTTAGCACAAATATGTTAAATTATCGTAACTGCATTGTCTCACTGAAACAGCCTCACAGTCCCAAACTGCCATCAAAGAAACCGAATCCCTCACAAAGTAGATAGACTCGTAGGATGAAACCCTCTTTATGAGTCACATACATGCACACAGCAGAGCACACACAGTGAAATTGGTCCTCTGCATTTAGCCCATCCTAGTACTAGGAGCAGTGGGCAGCTATTGTGCAGCGCCCGGGGAGCAATGGGGAGGGGGGATTGGAGGTGTCCGGTGCCTTGCTCAAGGGCACCACAGCAGGGCCTAGGAGGTGAACTGGGACCTCTCCAAGTAGCAGTCCACTTTCCATATTTCAAGTCTGTTCGGGGACTTGAACCGGCGACCCTACGATTCCCAGTCCAAGTACTTCATATTCCACCAGTTGTACAGTTTTTCATTCATAGAAATCTATCTAAAAGTATCTGTGTTCAAGAAAAAAAGCATAAATCTTAGCGTTGCATAACATTACTGCTGACCAAAGGAAATTAAATACCAGTCATGAACACCTTTCTCAGGTGTGATCTCCTCGGCACATATTTTAACACTAGTGGGTTCTTTTTGGGAATAATCACTCTAACAGTGAAGAAGGGATTCGTATCTATCAATGCTTGTATTACATGTTTATATTCATGTTTATTATACAACCAGTTCACACAAGTTCATAGTTACAGGCAGAACAGTGAGTAGAAAAGGGCGTTCATGTTTCTCCGCCTCGTGGTTTTGGCATTGTGATGCAATCGCTGAGCAGTGGAGCGGCACAGGAGGAGAATGATCAGCTCCGTCCTACCCAGGAGAAGCCGATGACCCTGGAGTCAACCTCATCTGTTTTCCCCCTGTGGACAAACACTGCAGGAGCTCAGAGCTGGCTGCTGCTCGGCTGCTGTTCATGTATCACCAACAATATCTCCTTACAGAAGCCCAGGGCGCTCCACACATCACACCGTAAGGACGGCTGGGGAAACAGCTACTGTGTCATGTACACCTGTAAGATATGAAAAGTCAGCTTTAAGAAGAAGGGGAAAAATGTAGCTGATAAAAAAACGAATGGAAAAGAAAAACCCTCAAACGCTGTACTTAAAGTGTAGCTGGGATTTGATCAAACTCTTGACACCATGAATAACAAGTATGTAGTACTGATCTCACCTTCGTAGATTTCACCTGTTTCTTGGTGTGCGTGTGTGTATGTGTGTGTCTGTGTGTGTCTGTGTGTGATTGCGTGACAGAGCTAGAGCGCAAAACTACAGGTTTTCATTTCTCAAGGAAAAAAACCAGTCAACACGTGACAAACGATACTCCCTGGATACTATTCTCACAGGAAAAAGGGCTCATATTTTCTTTCATGAATTTGAGAAGGCACATTAGTCATAACAAATACAGTTTCAAATGATGATCACTCAGTGAAATAATGTTCATAATGCTCCGATTCTCAGTGGATCGACCTGACGCTACAAAATGAAAAGTACAATAGTATGGCTTATAATGTTCTGTGGCTGTTTGCCAAGATATTACGTGACCTTTAAAGGTTGGTGCGAGCCAGTTTAGCTCCTGTTCATTATCTTTTCCTGCAAAGATGCAGAAGAGCAAGCTCAGCAGACAGCAGAGACGAATAAAGAAATAAGAGGAGAAGAGAGGGGCGGAGAACCCATTAACAGAAAATTGATCAGGCCTGGTTCCACCCAGCACTAATGCCAATATTCTTCCAAGGCTGATGTCTTTGCTAACACCAAAACAAGTAATCAGTGGCCCTATTACACCGACTACAGACGTCTACAAAGGCCCTCTAATGATTTTGTTTAGAGACACAAAAGAATGATAATTTTGGTGCAAGCGAGCAGGCTGCAGTCTTTTAATTTATCCACAAAGGGAAAAAATCCGTTGGTTTCATTTATTCTCCCTTCAAAGTGAAACAGTGAGTCCCTTAATGCGCTTTGAATTATGGAGAGGACAAAGGGATTGTGGGATATAGAATATGCTTTAATGAAGACTTGCTGTAGGTTTACATGCTCATCAGGTCAAAACATATAGATCTCTTAGTTTTAATAATGAAGACTGTTGCTATTATGCCACAGACAGACGGATAGATATTTAAACAGCTAGTAAATTACTACATTTGTCTTCTGTGGTTGTTTCCGCCTCACTGTGAGTCTGCAGAAGCACATTTAACATGATTAAACTCACACAGACTCAGAGTCACAGAGGCTGCTGGTAATTAATATTCTTGGTCTTTCAGGTCTGGTTGTCAACAAATATATCAATTTGCACATGACGAACGACATGGTGCAAAAACGAATTGCCTGATGTGGTGCTTCAGTCATCAACAGTAATAACCCTAGAACTAAGTTTTAAATAAACAGACCCTATTTTGCTTTCTGGGGGTTTCTCTTTCCTGTAGTGTGTTATATAGGTGTGTGTGCATGTAAATGGTCTGCAAAGGCCAAAATCCCCATCCAGAAGGAGTTTCTTTCCAACACACACAGTTCCCCCCTGCCTGAAACGCCTCCATTGGACTCCTTTGTTTACTTCCGTAACATAGTGACATCACCATGTAACACTCCCACTTCTATTGGCTCACATTGTGCGGTTTGGTTTCTGACAGAGGGTAAAGGGGGGCTGCAGCACAGGCAGTATGAGAAAAATAAAGAGCTTTTTGAACATTAAAGCATGGAGACATGTCCCAGGAGAAGCACTAATACGAATATGAAGCTGAAAAACAGCATGACATTTCCTCTTTAACACCAGCCTTTCTTTACTGTATTTTGTATCTCGTTACAGATCTATTCAAAGACCTTCACCCGTCTCCCTGCAGGCTGCATCCGTGCAATAGTTTCCCAGGCTCGGTAACAGACTTGCAGTCTTTTCATTATTAGGTGTTTTTTTAAATTGTTTGTTTAAATTAATTAAAACCAAGGTGACACATTTTGAATTGGGACGTGTTTATTGCATTACCTGAGCTCCTGTAAAAACAAATAAAGGGGCCGTGTGGAATAACTGCGTGACATCTGTTGTAAATTGAAGCTTACCTTTATTTATTTATCTTTGGACGAGCAGCATCATCGTTGACAGAAAAGCAAGTATGAGTTAATATTCACAACAGGATGCGGCATTTGTGATTGGTTTGTCAAGAACATAATATGTCTCCGTATTATTCACACGACATAAACTGAAGCTGATTGACACAACAAATAACTGTCTTTATAATTCAGTGGTGGAATTAATAGCCAGTACATGGTCTGTGTGAATGGATTTCTGAAAGTACTGTTAAATAATACATCAATAAGTATGAAGGCATTAAAGTGTCAAAACATCGCGCTACGGGATTTCAAATAAGCAACAATTTTCTCCTCAGTCTTGACGATTGTGAGGTAACACTGGAATTACCCTTTTGTTTTTTGAAATACAAGCAAGACTCATTTTGAGGTGCTGACCCTCCTGGGATTATGCGTATGATTTAAGAGCAAAATAAAATGAGCAGGTTTTAGAAGCAGTACTACAAGCTAAGAAAAAAAAAAAGCATATTGCAACACTATATGTCTGTGCTTTGCCAAAGTGTTACACATAACTGATGGAACATAAATCGGTTTTATGATATGACAACACAATGTTATATTTAGGCACATGAACATGGTTAGTTATTGGATTGGAAGGATTAGGGTTAAGCTACATTCACATGATTCGTAATTTGTCGCCAAGTTGGGCAGAGTGCTGAAATTAGCTATGTAGATTTGTTTCCATGTTTGCGTCCCCTGCTAGCTTGCGGTGCTACAAACAGCTGTCATCAGATTGATTGCGCCTCAAAGGGTCAGCAGTCAACAAGGTCAAAGTTGAAATGGCTTGAACTTTGAGAGTGACGCTCAGCGGTAATTTCAAGCGATGCTCGACGCAGTTCTGTCCGGTCGAGTCTCTCCATTGAACTACAACGGCAGCTTCAGCACAGAGCCGGTTTACTGCTTGTCATGTGAATGCAGCTCCATGGTTATGGGCAGGGTTAGTCCTTATAATACAAAATATTTTGGGGGGAAATAACAATACATAAAAAGAACTTGCATGTATCCAAAATATGTGCAGGCCACAATGTGTGTAAATCAATGAAAGCACAACAGGACGTTTGTGTTGGTAAAGTTTGGAATTGGAGTTTTTAGAAATACTACTTTTTGTTGGATTGATTGGTATCCAGCTTTTATAAAAATGGAAGTTCATTCATTTGAAATCTTGCAATAATAATAGGCAAGAAATCCAGCTTTTTTTTTATCTTCTAGTTTCCATTTTTGTTTAATGCATATTGTTGATAGATGTTCTGCTTGGAAACCTGCTTGTACACATTTGACAGTTTATTCACTTGTATAAATGCAATAATAATAAACAAGAGATCCATCCCTTATTGCGTTGATCTGTGATTTATTCATCAACAAACAAGTAAATGTGGATACCACGGTTGTTGGAATCAAAGAAAAAGTGCGTGGTTGTGAAAAACATGGATAGTCCACAGAGGCAAAAAACAATTAGTTGCGGTTCAAAAGAATGGGCGACCATGAGAGATGATCAAAGTGTGAAGCCGAAATGCATTAGTTGGGACAGGAAAGGCTGCGGGGAGGTGCTGTTGGTTTCAGGGTAAGAGATGAAAAAGCTCTCTGTAGTTTCAGGCATCTTCTGGCAGCCAGAGAAAGGATGTCACATTACTTCTTCTGTGCTTTCCCAGCAGCTGCAGGGAGAATGTAGTCTGTCAACAGCTGCAGCAGCAGTCAATCTCTTCCCAAAGCCCCGGAGCTCAGACAAAGAAAAGGCTTTGGAGAGAAGGAGCCAGTGTGTATAGAAGCTTCATCAGTCTGGTTTGTTGTATAAAGGCTGTTCATGCCAAACATCTCTGCCAATGATGCTTGACATGTTCAAAACTCAAGGTTATTACTGCACACAATACTGACTGAAGGCCAGATTCACTGAGGATTTAGAACCTAATTTGGGTCGAGCACCAGACCCATTCATGTCAAAACATACACCAAGTCATGCTGCTTTTTTTCTCATGAAAACTGCATTGCAAACAACTTCTGGCTGGGAAGTTAAATAGAGCCCAAGGAAATAATACTATTAAACTGGGGATTTAGTCAAAGCAGTTAAGCTATTTTAAGGGGCCCTAATATGCTAATGATGGGGTTCATTTTCATATTGTGTACCTCTACTTTGACATGTCTCCATGCTTTGATGTCCAAAAAGTGCTTTACGTAACCGCTCTGAGAAGTCCCGCCCTATAGCCTATCACGTACAATGTGTAACCGATAGAAGCGCGAGTGTTACATAGTGATGTCACTATGTTACAGAAAGACTCCAATGGAGGAGTTTCAGACAGGGCGGGAGTTTGTGTGTGAGAAACTCCCCCTTGTTGGACACTTAGGGATTTTAGCCTTTACAGACCATTTACATGCACAACAACCTATAAGATACACGAAAGGGAAAGCCCCAAAAAGCATAATAGGGCCCCTTTAAACCCTTTACAATTAGCAGGTTTATTAGGCAAACTCTATCCTCTGCAAAGAGCTACCTTAACCCTCACTTATAGTCAACAGCCTGAGCATTAAGTGACTATAAACTCTAATATCTGTAATGAATAAGTACACAACAGTGACCATGGGCAACAACCCAACCCTGTTATGCAGCACAATATTTAAATAAGTCAACCATAAGTGCTGAGTGACTCACCTTCACTCCTCCTCAGTTTATCCGCTGAAAGAAATGATGCATTTCTTACTGAAGTAATTGCAAGATTGACAGCAACATCACTTACAGCACACATATAATGCTCATAAACACTTCATATTTTTTTCACGTCAGCCCGTGACAGCTAAGGAGCAGGTGTTTCAAGGAACACGGTGTCCATACTGTATGCCTTTCACACTTCGTTAGGGAAACCTTTTGATGCACAGTTATATGTGTTGGTGCATATAATACTCACACACATTATAGGGTAGCTAGCTGCAACTGTGTGACATAAGTAATTTATAGTCAGAGACAACACCCGGTTCTAATGCAGATCGGTGATGGGATGTTTATGTAATGCCGTGTAAAGTGAAGCAGAGGAGGCTGGCCTGAAAGTTTTTGCCCTAAGCATCCTGGTTTCCCGTCATACCAGTTTAAACTCTAAACCTAAACTTCATTTATCTTTAAAGAGGACATCATCATGATCCTGTTAGGTATCATGATTGTATGTTGTGTCTCTACTGTGACATGTTTACCTGCTATAATGCTCAAAAAAGCTCATTCTTTTTCTCATACTGCCTGTGCTGCAGCATCTCTTTTCACCCTCTTTCTGAAACCAGAGCCCAGTTAGCTCTGTTGTGATCGATAAACCTCTTAGAGATGTCCCGCCCCTTAGCCTATCAGTACGTGTCACTATGTTCCAGAAGTAAACAAAGGATAGGCGTTTCAGGCAGTGGGGGGGTTGGGATGAGTTGGAGAGAAACTCCCTCTGGAGATCATTTCGGGATTTGAGCCTTTGCAGACCATTTACATGCACAAAAAGCAACATACCACTCTACAGGAAAGGGAAACCCCTCAATAGCGATTGCTTTTCCTGCATCATTGTAATACAAGATGCTTTCCAAAACAACAAAGAAAGAACAGTAAAACACAGAGCAGATTCAAAGAGGCTGTAGAAACATATTAAATCATATTAAATAAGAAGACTTCTTGAGATTTAGGTTTTCACAGATTGTGATGGTCTCAGCTTTTCTTGCAGGCTATTCCAGAGGCAAGGACCAGGGACAGCAAAATCTGCCTTCCCGAATGCGTTTGTCCTCACACTGGGCATAATTAAAAGGGCATTGTCAGAGGGCCTGAGGGATCTGGGAGGGAGCATACATGGAGAGCACGTCTGCCAATTATTCAGGCACTGGTCCACAGAGTAATAAAACTGAAGAAAAGGTCTTAAACCAATGAAGGGACGCAAGGACAGATAAGATGTGTGCTATCTTTCTGCTAGTACACAAGCTGCTGCATTTTTCGTGATTGGTACCATATTTATATACTTTTTAAGCAAGGCAAGAAAGTAGAGCACTGCATAAATCAAGCCTTTAGTAACAAACGTGGCCATAAGTCTCGTAAAACTGCCTGGGAGAGAAATGGTTACACTTTAGCAACATTTCTGAGGTGGTATATAAGCTGTTTCTGATTTACTGAGGTGAGATCCAAAATTAAAATTTGAGTTTAGAAGCAAGCCAACTTTGTTTTGCTTTGGGGCTCGGCTCGGCTTATTGTGCCATGGATTTAAAGTTAGTGCACAGCATCTCTCTCTGCACCTTTTGCTTCGATAATTAGATATCTTTGTCACGCCTTTTTCAGCATTTGTCATGAGGGGTTTTCCCGGGCAGCAGAGCAAGAAAAGCCCAAAACGTCAACGGTGGAGGCAGACAGGGACAGTTTAGTAATTTATTAACCTAAGAAAAAAAGACCACACAGGACTCAAAGTGCAGGCACTCAGGTAGGGAAGCATGGATTAAAAATGCATAGGCCTCTAAATCTTGATGGAAATTGTAAGCTAAACATTGGAGAAATGGTAATAATAGTTAAAAAGTCATAGATTAATAATTGTGCAGCTAGAACTGGTACCATACCCAACACTAGTGTTCTGCTTCCTTCGGAGAAAAGATCATCTTAAATGCTGATCTCGTTAAAGTCGAGGTAGAAACACTGAGCTAGTGGCTGCTTGAGAACTTTCCAACTAATCCGTATCATCGTCCTTGCCAGGCTTTTTGCTAGCAAGCCAATTAAAAAACAGGTTTCAGATAGCCTTCCCAAAATACTCTGTCTCCAACACCTCCGTCTTCTGCTCAACTGTTGCTTTGTTCATGTTTGTTAATTAGCAGCAAGCCCACTTTAAGCTACGATGAGTCAAACTTTCCAAACCTTGCTGCTACTGACGTTCCACGGTCAGCGTAATGGTACGGAGAGCAGCCATCAAACCAACAAAGTTTTGTTTTGTCTTATATGCCAAGGCAAATATCCAATTAATGCAAATGAAAACTGATCCTAATTCATGTTGTGGTGGCTTGTAACCTGCCACATGGCAACCTTGATGAACTGCAGAGTGACTGGTGAAAAGGAGGCTGGTATTTGTACTACAGGGCTGATGAGGGCAAGTGGGGACAGGTGTGTAGATGGGCGGGGCTAACAAGTTATTGGACATATGGGGGAAAGTACGAGGGCACCTGCTGCATCGAAAGGGAAAATAGAAGCAATGAAGAGACCAAGGGGTATGTGATTGTTATTGATGTTTTTTTGTTGCTTTTTATCACTATGTGTTTCATACTGGTGCAGATATTTTCCTTTGTTTCAAATAAACGTTATGCATAAATGGAAATGCTGATGAATACTGTATGACCAATTGCAACATCAATAAATAAAACATATCTTCACAAAGCAAATGATGGGTTAATTCTCCTCAGCTGTTTGGTATATTGTGCATGTTGGCTCTCTGTCATGCTTTTCTAGGACAATGAGATAAAACAAGACCCTTGGTTAACGTGATTAGCAACACCTGAGCTTTTCCCGCTATGATAAGTCGACGCGCCTGCTGTGAAAAAAGGGCCTTTCAGTTTCCCTCGTTTCTTGGGAACAAATATCGTGCAATCTGTTCTTCAGATCACAGCGGCGACCTCTCGTCTAACAGGCAGGCAATCTCTCTGAGGTGCTGTTAAATAACAAGAAGATGGACAGAGATGGAGGAGCACAGTTCACAGGTTTCCGAGGACCCCTCCGCACAAACAGCCATATATCATCATCATTATTCTGAAGGGCTGGAGATCAGTGACAGTAGGGCATACAGCCGTATCACATTACAAGTGACATGATAACACAACAACAGAGAGAGGTCATCACCGTGGGGGAATGTGTGCGGCTGCAAATTAGCACGCAGAATAAAATCCTGTTCGTCTGATTCATAAACATGAATGAAACAATTAAATGTAGGGCAGTGGTCATGGGGCTTCAATAAATGATGTCAAGGATCTGGCAAAATTGCTTTTTCTTCTCATTTTGCACGGGTCACACATCCCACTTATGGGCTTTGATTTAATTGGACGGCGACTGCAGATCCAGGTATTTCTTTAAATATCTCCGGCTAACGAGACGAGGCCTGTGATGTGCGACAGACCGAGGGCTGAGGTCAGCTCCTGCTGTTGCTGGTTCGTGGAACAATTTAGAGTATTATTCTTTCATGAGCTGAGTTTTTTTCGCTTGTTTTTTTTGTTCCAGTCATATACTGATGTGTCTTTTTATACCTCATTTATTTGACGATTTGTTCTTGAATTTTTTTGAGGGGGATTTGCAACAGCAATTATGTTGTAAGACAAATGTAAGGTCAGTCCAATTATACTCTGAACCAATCAATCTAAGTGTATTTATATAGCCCAATATCAAATATTTTATACTTGTCTCCGTGGATTTTACAGTGTTTACTGAATATGAACACGACACCCTCTGTCCTTGGACCCCCAGTTAACGGGGGAAATGGAAGAAGGTTGAGAGCAATAGAGGAGGCAGATGTGCAATAGACGTCGTGTGTAAATGTAAAAGATAATACATTTACAACACAGGTAGCCCGAATGGTTGAAAATGCATCTGAAGTACAAGGCAGGTATGTGCTGGACTACAGGTCAATGCACATGTTGTATTGTTGATTTTGCCATATTTAAACTACTGTGTTGAACGGTGGGGCGATACACATTTATGAGAAACTTAAAACCTTTATTCATTTTACAGAAAAAGGCAGTGGAATTATTCATAATGCATATCCAGAACACACACACACACACACACACACACACACACACACACACACACACACACACACACACACACACACACACACACACACACACACACACACACACACACACACACACACCCCTGTTCCTGAAGTGCTGATTCTGTGACTGTCGCTTTGAATCTGAACTGAAGCTGAAGCGGGCCATGCCCCTTTGGAGCACATTCATCTCTCTGTCTGAGAGTCTCAGCTAAACGCTGCTGTGATTAAACCCCATACTGTGTTCCAAACCACATCCAGCATTATTTCTGAAACACTTCTCAGTGTTTACCTCTAGAACAGAGACAGTATATGTATTATATAAACAACAACTCTAAGTCCCTCCTGCAGACATCCTGCACAGACAGAGGTGCTGCGGAGGGGATTCAGCTTGCGACTGTATATGGGGGACGATAGGTTGGGATGTGTCACGTGGGCGGGACGTTGCCAAGAGTTCAACGTAAAGCCAGCCCACATTTTGGTTATGACGTCATATCTGCAGCAAATCTGGATCAGCTCGTTTGTACCCCCGTATTTAGAGATGTGGGTAAGGAGGAGAAGAGAGAGGGTTGTATTTTCTGGCACTTTGTGAGTCTGCTTACACACCGGGGACACATATTTATGTATAAAAGACAGCAAAAAGTGCATTTAGCATAATAGGGGACCTTTAAGTAACTGGCAGATCTTGAGTAAGGGGCGGGTAAATATAGAGTTTCTAATATTACAGGTGTTTTTGTTTTTTTATGTACAGTGAGTGGAACAAATACATGAATGAAATGATAGTTAATCATTATAAATATACTTCCACCTTTAATAATTTGTTTGTAAATTGTGTCATTTCTAGTTTTATCGTTTGATATACTCATGCATGCTTCCTGAGTGATATTATGCTGTTTTTGACTCTTTACTTGCTGTAACAAATGTAAATGTCCCCTCAGTGGTGCGAATAAAGTCATTCTGATTGTTATATGGATGCAAAAGTAAAGTTGCTGAATCAAACGATTTGGAAAATGGTCGCTTATATATATATATATATTTGAATAGTTTTCCATACAAAATTAGGCATGATTCACATTTAATGGTTATCTTTAGGCACTAAAGGCACCTCACTGAATGTCGACGTTGACATCAACCAAACCAAACGTCTCAGTCTTCAAGGTCAAAGTCCTGCTATGTATATGCCTCGTGTGAAGAAAAAAAATTGCACGTCTTTTATTAGAAACGTTTTTTCCACTGAACCAAATCCAGACAGCAATTATGTTTCATTCAAAATGTATTTTGGAAAACAAATTATTAATGAATAAACATAATTTCCAGGAGACGGGGTAGCTTCCACGAGATAGTAAAAACGTTCTCCTCAGACGTTATTCCAAAATAAATATGCCCTTTCAAACCATTCGCTTTGTGAATATTATGATGAAGGGGGGAAATCCAGGAAGGATGCCAAGCTTCTTGAAAGATAAAGCTGGTTTTTAATATTTTGTGCCTTGCTGTGTTCTCTATTGGCTTTACTTAACTAGAATTAGTGCCGATTTTACTGAGGATCTTCAAAAAGCAGCTGCCCCTCTCGCCTGCTACAGTGCAGATGCTTGAAATAATCCTCAGATGAGAAGAATCCATCACAGTGAATATCTTTGATCTCATCTCTTTTCTTTGATCACAAGTTTTGGAGAGTTGCTGTAGCCGTCAAACCAGGTTGCATTGACGGTCTTCTATTTACCTCAGCGAGATAGCAAAGAGCTGTTGTTTTTCATTTGATATAGAACTCCTTATCAACAGCAAACCCAGAACGAAAAAGAAAAATAACAACCATGTAATAACTCACTCCTAATGGACAGGCTCGCTCCCAGAGGGTCTGGGGGCCATCCCAATGTGAGGAGCCCGGGGTGACCCGCAGTACATCTGCTCCTCTGCGAAGACGTGGGGGCGGCCAAAAGCAATGACACCCAGGAGAGAAAGATAAGAGAAATAAGGAGACAAAAAATCCTCCTGCAGACTTCCTCCCAGGCAGCACTGGAGCCCTGCAAAACCCAAATCCCCATTGTTTCTATCAGACACTCTATGTTATCTGTCTGTGTTTTTGTGCACCTGGATTATAATTCCACATGATTCTCTTTCTCGCACATTATTACACAACCCTCTGAACACAGTCAGGTTTGTTTGAATATATATGAAACACAACACACTTTAATAAGAAAGAAAGATGTACTTTTTTGAATCGCCGTGGGGAAATTCGATCTTCTGCATTTGACCCATCCTAGAGTTAGGAGCAGTGGGTTGCCATATGTACGGCGCCTGCGGAGCTAAACTAAAAAGCATTTATACATACTTCTGTAACGTTGTTAGAACAGTTTATTGCAAGACGATTACAGCACCAGAATGCACAACAAAGTCGTCTCAATTTTTGCTTTTTATTTATTTACTTAAGTACAAATTTAAATGACATTTTTGAGACGACATATTAATATTTACACTTGCAAAAATCATCACAGTTAACAGAGATATTTCTAAAATAATAGGTTTTTTATTCTTCTTGTATGTGTGTATGCATTAGCACTAAAGCAAATCCCTTGTATGTTAAAATAAACCGCCATAAACTACATTCTTATTCCGAACACGTTTGTTTCATGTCTGAATACCGTATGCTGCTACATGTATGATTCCAACCTATTTGTTCTATGGCACAGTAATAAATAATACTTATACTGCATTATTAGAGAAGGTGATTATACAACATGTATTGCTCCAGTATGCACAGCATAGTCTGAATAGTTGTTTATTTTTTATTTATGACAGACTACAATTATAATGACGGTTTTGAGTATCCCTGGTCGACAGGGTTTATTGCGTCGTAAATTCATTGAGGCCTTTATAGTCTTGAGACAGCATCACAATATTGCTGCCTGTGGTCACACCTTAATGATCTGAGTGCTTTCTGAAGGCCTCAGTACCTCACCACTCATCCGTCAGCATCCAGCATCAGGCTGTGACAGCACAGCAGTAACGCGGCAGCGTTTCTATTTTGAAGGTCACTTACCAGTTTAAAGTGACAGGGGAAAAGCGAGGGCCCTGTGTGTCATTCCAGGCCAACACCAGTTTGACATCTGCTTCCCTTGACGTTCAATCACTGTGATTTTCTGTTTCCCACTCAGGCTTTGTGATTCTGCAGACCCGACTCTAGCCAGGCAGGTGGGAAGTGATGAATGTGGCTCAGGCTCAAGCAGGTGGAAAATGATGAATGGCAACAATCACACCTGACCATCAGTGGAGGCTGCACAAAGCAGCAACACAAAGAGTTGATTACTAAAGGAGTAATTCATTTACTATATATATGTATCCTTTATTCATTCAACATTTAACTTTGAAGAACTTTTCACTCTTTCCTACTTGCCTGTATGACTTCTCACATTGTAGTGTCTTTATCGCCACTGACAGGAAGTGAAGTTTTTGCAGTAACTCCAAACTGTGTTTCGCTCAGCAGCGAGCTTTGCTGTGTCCAAATAATGTTGAACTCCCCATGATCTCTAGCTTCCCTCAATCCTTTGTTTTCTCTGGCTGTAGTCATGTTGTGATGTGAGCAGTGTCCTGACAATGCCTCTGGAAAGTGTAGCAAAGCTTCCAAGAGAAACTGAAGTGTCTCAATTCACTTGAAGAACTACAACACTAAACTTTTCTAGACAAGAGTGTCAAAAAAGACTTTGTGAAAGACTGTAGAAATTATTAAAATACCAGCAAATCCTTTGTAGTGGGCTCGTAAACATCTCAAATGAGTTCTGAGAATCAAACATGACAAATTGAGTGGATACAAGTGACCAATAGTTTGCAAAAGTGTAAAACAATCGAAGTCCTTTTTTGTCTCCTTATAATTTGAGTATTGAGAAGGGATTTCTAAGAACCAGATGTGGAAATATAACATTTTTCATGATGGCAACAGTAGACAAAATCCCAAAAGTTTAGTCCCATGAGAGCATGCACCATAGCCATCTTGTGTGCAAAGTTTCCTGAGTTTGGCACCAGAGGAAAGCGAGTTTAGAAGAAAAAATAGAAACGGAAAGGTTTAATTCTCCTGGCAGCATGAACATGAAGCATACATTTACATCTCTGTTGTGTTTACACATTTTTCGCCAGATGGTGCAACTGAAGAAAGATCAGGGAGTAACCGAAATCATCAGGGTTCCTTCTCGAGGTAACAACACCTCACTGCAGATCTCATGCTAATCTGGCTGCTAGTTTTCATATATACCTTGTTGTTAACCAAAGATGTGGTAGAGGTGAATTTTTGATCAGTTTCTGAAGCCAAGAAAGGTTGTAAAGGTTCAGCTTCTTGTGTGAACAGTATAAACTAACAATCTGCTTAGCCGTTATCGCAACATCATGCTTCAGACAAGTGTTTTCCTTAAGCTATGGGTCAAATTCAGTAATGCCGGTATGTTTTTCAAAGCTAGCAACATCAAAATCTGTCTCCGAACTCTTCACACGTTATAACGGATTGCAGAATCCTCCTCAAGCAACTTCGGAGCCTTTTGAAAAAAGAGCAATCTCAAAATATGTGATTATTTCATCCAGTTACCGTTTAAAATTCCACAGTCCCATCTCAATCTCCACCAACCCGAGATTGATGCTTGCAGCAGGAGAACTGGCAGGACTCTGCTAGTCATATTTCTCTGGCATGCAAAGCAATGATTTATTTCCAAGGCTATTTTTTTCCCCAGATTTCACAGAGTTTGGATCTGTTTACGGGTAGATATTTTTAGTGGCTCTCAATCTTGTACCTGCTTTAAAACTATTTCTTGCAGAGTCATTGAGCAGTGAACGGTCATCGATGGAAAAATAAATACATTTCACTTCCTCTGCATAAGGTTCCCCGGAGTACTCTAGAATAAAACAGCACAGCCTCATTTACAGCAATTTCTACAAGTGATAGATGTAGCCCATAGCTGCTGAGAATTACAGTGTGGCTTTTAGGGAAAACTCTATAAGTGTCTTCAATAAGTGTGTATATGTGGTAGTATATAACACCACGTTATTTATAATGAAAATTCATTGTAAAATAACTTGTGGTGGTATGGAAGAGTGGCACAAATTGCCAATTACTGTGTGAGATTCAATCGGAACCCCCCCCTTCACAAATGGTGCCTTTGAGGGAGCTTAGTGTCTCATACAGGGAAAGCTGAGTTCACAGATTTAACTTTGAGCCCGAGGACACATGTAAATATTAATCCTAACTATCATTTAGGAGTCTGGCACACTATAATCAATACTGAATAAATGACAAATTAGGGTCCCCAAAGTAATTAAAATCCAAACAGCATACATAGATAGAGAAGCAGTAATTCTATCTCTCTTTTAGAAAGTACTCTAAAATGTTGAGTCACAGTATTTGCTTTAAGCAACGAAAGCATTGTTATGGTTTTATATGGAATAGTTTTTGAGCTCAAAGCATTTGTTTGTGTTAAATAGTCCCTAGAGACACCCTGATAATCGTGTTGTTGTTTATCTCGATTGATTTTTCTCTCGCTGCAGTGAAGTACATGTGGACCCTGTGACATTGACGTTGGGTGTGGTTCCAAGTTCAATCACACCTATCATCGACACGCGGTCTGGTCAAGGGTGAAATACACTTGAGCTTAATCAGAGAACCTTATTTGGCCTCCTCGCTTCTCTCGCTCGCGTCTCCTGTGTCCATCGATTTCCGGGTCAAAATCAAGGGTAGAGGAGTCGAGGAAGGACATCGGGATTAACCCACGGAACATACGAAACCCCCAGGATGAGAGGCACAATTTCAAGTCGCCAAAAGGTGAAATTACAATGTTTGGCCCAACAAGTCACCAGATAATCAGGGTATTTTTGTGAGTAACTTTTATAGAAATGAACAAAGCACACCACCAATGCTGTATCAAGTTCCTCCATTCCTACAGACAGGGCAGGACCTAATATGCCATCATTATACAACATAAGCATAATAGGGCCCCTTTAAACTGTCAGCATCTAAAGCTTTGTCAAGCATCCACCTTAGCAAGCTCGCACTATGCAAACACGTAGGACTTCCTTCAATCAAAAAACCCTGCCAATTGACATCATCCAGGCAACAAAACACACGTAGAAATAAACTATTGTTTTATATACAGTACGTCTTTTTGGAAAGAGTTCAAATTTTGAATAGAAAGAGGGTTAGGGTTAGGGTTAGTGTTGGGGCTTAGGACACAGGGTTTTGATTTCTTTGCGTTGGCCTACATTACCTGTGGAAGGAACTAGTGTCTGTAGCTTGATGTTGAGCTTGTATTACTGTATGCAGAGTTGACTGCACCAGTGTCTGAGCATGGACACAAGGGTTAGGTTTAGGGTTAGGGTTAGGGTTAGGCCCTTCATCGTGTACATTATTTATAAAGTAGCGAATGCATGCAAAGTGTCCGTGCCTAATCATTTTGTCTCGAATCATGTAGTGGCACTCCGCATTTGTGCACGCCTCTGTCTCCTCCTGCTTTATTTCAGAGAGGATATGTTCGTTGTTTTGATCCATGCCGTAATGGTGCATTTATGCCACTTCATCTTAATTTGCGAGCTCTGTTATGCCTATGAGCCCTTTAATATTCGTTAATATTTAAATAACTTTGCTGTATGTTATCTTTAATTTAGCCTCTTATATAAGGTGCTTCAAGCTACTGTTGTTCTCGCTATTCTTGCTTTTGGTGTCTGTGGCTCACATATTCCTCCTGATGGATGTTTGTTTTGTGTGCGAATGTTTGGCTCTGGATAAAAGCACTGCATTAATGCCATCCAGCCCTTCATCTATTAGCCTACATGAATAAAGAAATTGCTACACCTTGTGTTTGACCCTGGGTTGTTAGCAACCAACCACCACATGTCTTTAATGTGTGTTTCTAGGACACTTTTAAGCCTTTTTTTTTCTACCTATGACAGGTGGAAGAACAATTGTAACTTCTTGCCAAAATGTGTACCAAAGTCAAACTGTGCCACCTGTTCTGCATAAACACACAACAGGAGTTACCCCATCCCACCTGCCCAAGCAGTCGTGTTAGGAGCCAGGAAATGACCAGATCGGCACATTTAAATTGTCACTGTTGGTGCTAAAGCTGACAATACACCGGCATTAAAAAAGGTTCCAAAAAGTTTTCTGTTTTTCCATCCATCTGTTTTCATTTGTTATAAATTACTACCTGCATGATGTAGTAACACTTCTCTGACTCCCAAGATTGCAGTGTCTTTACAATTGGGACAGCATACCTATAACAGATACCAAAATGGCATCAACCTGTTGAAGAAAAACCCGAAAATATAACCGTTGAAACCCTGCAAGAATTGACTTTCACCTGTTTTGTTTTTGAGACATGAGGGATTTTTGATTTGTTCTCTTTTATGCAACAATTATAGGAAATCACATGAAGCACTCTTGAATTAGTCCTGTAGTCCCACTGGCTCAGACAATGCATTTCAGAGTGAAAAACACCTTTACCCTAGTGAATGACTCAAAGCAAACACTGCAATTACACTTCTGTTTCAGCAAGATGCGCCTCGCAGTACACCAGGACGATGAGATTGCTGTTTCTTGCTAAAATGATATTACTTTTTTTTTTTTTTTTGCTCAGGTAATTTAACTTTAAGTGTCTGGCTCCAGTTAGGTGTGCTATATGATATGATACATGAGCCCGCTACCTTGGCTGGTTTGGGAGGTTATTGGAGTTTCAGCTCTGATGATACACTGTTCTCATTGTACTCTTAGATATGCAGCACTCTGAGATTGAAACCGAGAGCTCCTCTGCTGTTAGCAAGTCTCACAATCTACAAGCTTTGCAACTTTTTAATAACATTTCCTACTCTGCAAGATGTGCAGTATTGGATAATATACCACCAGCTTTATCCATAAGAGGATGATTAAAACCTGCCGCGGGAGCTGATAGCATTAGGCAGTCACCACTATGATAAATGACCTTCACATCCATCCACGTTATTGTCAAGAAAAGAGAGAAAATATTTAGTCATAATGTGATTAGCAAGGCTGAGAGAGGAGGACGACACAATGCAGGAGCACGTCAGAGGGTTTCAATAGAAGCATTAGCAGAGATCCCTCTCGAAGGTCATTTTTTGAACACAGTATCTACAATTCAGAATAGCCAGATTTGTTCGAGTTGACCTTCCCTTCATCATATCCACACCGCTAAGGCACCTTGATGTGAAATGTTGCACAGTGCACTGTCTTTCGATCAACACCGACAGCTTAGCGTGCTTTACTGATGATCCTCTCTTCACAAACTGCAGGCTCTTCACTTGAAAATACCAGATTGAATTTCTAATGATGAACAAGCACTGCTGTGGACCTTTGGTGCTACTTTTCTATTTCAGACAAATGTTTCACACAATCACACAAAAAGTGATGAATGCCATCCGTCATCCAAAGGAATTATTAACATGCAGGTATCTTAGAGAATAGCATCAAAGCTGGTATGACCGCAGTTCTGTGGGGTTTTCTTTGTGAACAATAGATGATGACACCAAAATAAGTGTGACACATACAGATCATAATTATCTATTTTTTACAGAACAGACTATCTATAACACTCCCGCTCTTCAAAGGAGAGTGAAAATCTATCCCGCCTTGTTTATCCTTTGCAGGATTTCTCGACAACATGAACTTATCCAGGTTCATGCCAAGCTTGATTCAAAGGATGAGTCAACCCTGGAGAAAAAGTGTATTTTTTTAAGCCCTTTTGGACTCCAAGACCTTAAAAAACCTTAACTTTTGTGTGGCGTTCACAATGAATTCTGCTTTTGATTCACTGCACTCATCCCGCTGTGGGATGAGTTCCTGACCCTCAAAGTTATCACTGCTCAAAATGTTGTTCCAACTCAAAGTTCATCCAGAAACAACAGCTGGCCTGAAACACTGCACCTCGATAAATAAAGCATGACATGTTTTGGTTAAGTAATGCAAGGAAGTGCTACATTATACATAAATTAATGTTTGGATTCAGTACAATTGAGGTCCTTTTTACTCAGGTTTTGTCAGTGTGAAGGGCGTTACAGTTTGGTTGCATTTCAAAGTCACTTTTGTTTGACATTGGTCATTTCCAAGTCATGTTTCAGTAGTGACCTATTTCTTTCATATCTTTCAAGACCAAACAATGCAACGCTGTCATTTTATTGGAATATGAAAAACTCTAAGAAGCAATTATTTTTACTTTTCACGTACTCGTCTCCTATACTAAATGCAAGAGACACCAGATGCTTTTGACAGTATGGAGAAGAGAGCGAGTGGGACTTGCAGCAGCCAGCGTTTCCCAAGGGAGTCGCACATCTCTGGAGAGCTGGTCAGCGGAGAGGAAGCTGCTGCTCTTCCACAAACTCTCATGTTGGTCCCTTCTGGAGACTAATAAAGGCTCTTTTGTTTATCAAACAACATGTATACTAACATTTGAAAGTCATTTAAAGCAAATGAAAGTAAACCTATATATGCATTACTTTTTCTATTGTTAAACCTCCAACAGCTTCACTGCACTGGTGACTAACTGCGATAGACAAATGACTCATTCAATCACCTGCAAACCATTTTTTTCAGATACTGTCTAGATAAGGCATCTCATCTCAAGAATCAAACATCCTTTGCTTCAGGTTAAGCTTTTTAAATGTTCTGTTTGCTATAGATGGACACTATTATCTAAGAGTTCATAAAGCAAGTAAAAGAGCTTCTTACAGGTGGAAATAATGAAATAAATTGAGGATCATGGTGCGAAATATTTTGAAATATTGACATATTTTGGGAAACACTAGTCCTGGTCTTGTGATTTTTTCATTTGCAGTGGCTTTCCATCGTCACGGTTGAAGGATGTGTTGCTGTAGGTATTTACAAGAAGATGCTTTGAGTATTGGCTAGAAGTTTAATGTCATGTGCCTGTTAAAATACTTTATATGGTTGGTCAGGTAGTACCTAAATGTGTCTAATTGTTTCATAAAGTTGGTTTGTTTCCCAAAGTTTGTTCAATCCGACGCTTGATTGTGTTTCATTAAAAAGCTTTTTTGGCTTGGTTTGTTTTTAGTTCAGTATGTGCTTTGTACAGTGTTCAAGAAATGTTCAACTCGACCTTTAAATAAACAATTGTCAATGTTCTAACAAGTTCAAAATCACAGCTATGGAGGGCTAAATGAAGCCCTTGTGGTTTCACACCTCATTTCTCACTTATTTCTTTTATGTAGTTGAGGAGTGCTTAAAAGAAGCCTGTTTTTACTGTAATGGCTGTCTTGTGTTTACATAATGAGCAAACAAAGCCAGTCATATTGCCAACTAACTCTGACAAGTACACCACTGAGAAGAAGAACGTCGGTGCCGAGCTGCAATGGATGATGGGAGCAGGCAGTCAGACTGTTAGCAGACGTGGCTCTCTGTTGACATGTGAACATTGGTTTCATTTCACAACGAGACAATATGTCAGTTTAATGGTTATTCGCAGAAGAGGAGAGATGTTAACATGATATACAACTCCTTCTCAAAAGCAAATTGAGGCTATTATTTAATCTGTATGTGTTGGGTGTGTGTATTGTATTTACAGATTAGTTTTCTTTGTTTAACTTTATTTACTCTTCATATTCCGAGTTATCCTCGCAACACCTCGCAGGCATGTGGTAATTATGAAGTCAGCCAATGAACAGCAAGGTGCTCCTCAGAGGAGTACATTTGAAAAACTGTGTCTTTATCTTTGGAGACCAGACAAACAATATTTCCGTGTGGTCGTACCCAGCAAACTCAGCCACCTTCATATCTAGACTCTTTCCCTATAAACAGAGCTAGTTCACGGTAATGGCTTCCTGAGGGACCAATAGGAAACAGACCCTACAGAGGGAGATAGTCCTCCTCTCACAAGTCCCATCTTCTTGTAAATTTGCAGCCATCTCAGCGGGGGGATAAAACAGATGCACAATTTACAAGCTGTGGGATAGTCACAACACAAATTTGAGTTATTACAGAGAGCACACATTTGGAGCAGGAGTCATGTTTTATGCAAACAGCTAACGCAACCCTGTCTACCTCAAGTATTCATGTGTGCCAATCCAAAGATACTTTATTGTTTGATGGAACACCACTGGAAAAATAACGCCTATCATTCAGTCCGAATATTTCTGAATAATAAAATACTTAGTCTTTTAGTGAGCTCTGAATAATGTCTGCTGTTTAAAGAGGACATATCATGCTAAATTTCAGGTTCATATTTGTATTTTTGTGCTGCAGCACCTCTTTTCACCCTTTGTCTGAAACCAGAGTCCAGTCTGCTCGGATTCTCGCTCTTCTGTGATTGGTCAACCACTAACAGATGTCCCGCCCCTTAGCATATTCAATATGTTGGAGTGCTAGCCTAAAGAAGTGCAAGAGTTACAGAGTGATGTCACAATGTTTTACGAAAGTGAACAAATGCCAGAAAAACTCCTTCTAGAGGGAATTTGTGGATTTTCGCCTTTGCACACCGTTTACATGCACACAAACCTATGAAACAGTTCAGGAAAGGGAAAACCCCAAAACATAATAGGGCCCATTTAAGTCATATGTCTATTGCAATGTTGCTCTCTGTATTGTTGCTGACATTGAGCTTACCCATGCATTGATTGATTGATGGAATGGTCTTAAGTGTCGTTGAAAAAAGTAACCTGTGTCCTAAGGTTGGCACTAGAGGAAAGGCAATGAGGTCATTAAAATTCCTCTATGGGTTTTAATAAATTTGCTTATCAAACTTCACAGCAAACTTAAATAAAATGTGCTCCAGAGTAAACTGTTAGTACAGTTGCAGAGACAGATAACAGCTGAGAGACAAGCTTTTTCCCTCTTGATGCAATCTCTCGTTGTGTATTAAAAAGCTGATCATTAAAAAAGAAACCCCATTAGAAAAGAGTCTAATTAACCCAGATGTTAAAAAAGCACCGTTGCCATGGGCTGGATGCTTTTGCCAGCATGTCAACTTGCTCACAATGAAAATGTACACATATCAATGTTTGTCTATCCAAATTAAAACACATCTCACAACTCTTCAACAGCCAATACATTGATTTATTACCTCTGCCAAGGTTTTTGTCTCGGCTCAGTTTGTCTGCCTTTCTTTCAGCAGGATAACAGAAAAGCTATCGGAGCCAATTTAGATTATACTTTGTGAAGTCGTTTACCACGGGCCAATAAAGAACCCATTTCATTTTCAAAGCGGATTAGAATCTGTGATCTGAACTGCATTCATGTCTTGTCGAGATAATAACATCATAACAAACACGTTTATTTCATGTTACAACTTAAAGCTCATGAGCACACTAAACTTCCCAACTTCGGAAATGGGACCATGCAAAGAGCCCATGACCACCCTACTGGCTTAGCAGAGGTCTACAATCTCCAAGTGCCATTCTGTAAAACCACATGTTCAGCTTTCTTGCCTTTGGGATGACTCGCACTTCTATTAGCTAACGCTCCAACACATTGTACGTTATAGGCTAAGGGGCGGGACATCTCTAAGCGGTTGACTTATCACAACAAAGCCGGCCAGCTAACCAATCAGGGCAGACTGGGCTCTGGTTTCAGACAGAGGGTGAAAAGAGGAGCTGCAGCACAGGCAGTATGAGAAAAATAAAGAGCTTTTTGAACATTAAAGCGTGGAGACATGTCACAGTAGAAAAAGCATTCTATTAGCAAAAAGCACAAGCTGGTCAACTGGCAGATATTTATTGTTATACCAAAGTACATTTTTTATCTACACTGTCGGGCAACCAATCATATTTGTGTGGCCCCTCGTGGTAATCCATCAAACAGTTGTCGAGAACAACATTGCCGACTACCTATCAAACTGTGTGGAAAACGGATGAGTGATTAAACTGCGACTGTTGGTTAAAGGGTCTAATTTTATGTTAAGTACATATGTTGTACCCCACTGTATCGTGTCATACCAACTCTAAAGATCCTCCACATTGGATTCCATCAAGTCTTCTCATTAACAGAGTCTTTCTTTGAGTTGGGGGGGATTGATTATCGGTAGCTCAATGGTGAGGACCCGGACAAGCACCACAACATCAGTATTGACACCCTGGTGCTGAGATGAGCTTATTTCCAGTCAGAGTTGCTCTGTCAATTGCCAGTATTGCTCGGTGTCTGTGAGTGTGTTTGAGATTCTACCATCCTTATTCTGGTGCTTTTGTTCAGTGTCTTTTAATCCCATGCTGGGAGGGGCACCATGTGGTGAAGGGACTCTTCGATAAATCCACGAGTCAGTCAATCGAAAGATCTTGTGCTTTGCAAGAAGCTGATGGGTAATCTGGTAGATGTAGATGTAGATGTAAAGAAGCATGATTCCTTGCCTGGTGCTGCACAAAAACTTCACATTGCCTCCAGTATGAGACGATCAATATATATACAACTAACTTCATCACTGTCACGTATGATTAATGCAAAGGGGGACACACACTCAGCTTTAGATTGACTGTTTTTTTAAGTAGGACCCTATGAATTCCATCACATTTTCCATCACTCAGGCTTTTACACTTTGGGGGTTCAGTACGACTCGCTTTAGTTAGACACAACTTCCTTTGAGCCCATATGTCTTTTGTTAACAAGACCTGTTTGGCTTATAAACCTACAATGGTAAAGAACATGAAAAAAAAAGTCACGTTTATCCGGTTTGTTTGGTTGCTTTCAAGGTCGAAATGAAAAACTCCAAATAGCGCCCGCGGGCCTCCAAATGTTTCCTTCTAACATTACGCAGGTGGTTTCACATCTGGAATGATACTCAAACGGTCCCTAAAGGTACAATCTGTTCCATATGCATAAATCTCAAACAACAACTAGCTCGTGTTTTGACAGGTTTGTGAATGTAGGTTATGTTACTGTTGTTCATGTTAATTGTGGTTTGGTCTTTTCAGTCTACCACTGCTTGGAATGAGGCACTGTTCTGCATTGTTCAAGAGGATTTGCTATAATTGGCTGCCTTTGAGTTTTGTAAAGATGACAGCTGAACGTGTTTGTTTTTTGGTCTGTTTGGCTCCATTAACGTAATGGTTCATTTGTACCTGTGATATGCTGATACACGCACAGACACGGTTTATGGAACATTACTTGTACTTTTCTTGGCTTGTCGGCAGCAAACCTCCACCCTGGTGCTGTCATCAAAGGCACATATTTTACTTTTTGTGTAAATAATGGAGTAAAAGAGAAAAGGCAAGGCTGATATGAATATTCCAAAAGAGCCAGGAGGATGATGTTCAGGCCCAGTGTGAAATCAACAAAACAATATTTACTTATTTCAATTAACGTCCGTGAGTTAAGCAACACAACCAAAGTACAGAGGCCAAACCATGTCGATTTACTCAACCTTAAAAAGTTGTTTTTTAAATAAATAACCATTTTCTTAGTCACATTTTACTTCCAAAGACCGATGTAGGATATAATGTCAGGTCTTCTAAAGCAAAGCAAGGTGGATTTGGAATCTCTTGATCAGTATATTCAAACTGGGACATTAAACAAACACTGTGTCTTAACATCTATGAACCCATACAGAGTCTTTTAATCAAAAGAAATCATCAGTAATATTCACAAAACAACATACAGTATGTTAAAGAGTGAAAACCCTCGGGTGGTTGCACTAATTATGATGCTAGCAAAGAAAGATGTCAGATGAGGACATTGTAGAGCAAAAGTATGCATAAGTAAAATCAGTGAAGGAGGATTGGCTAAATGTGCTTTTGCTATCAGAAATGGAAGATAGAGTTGGTGAAAAAATACTTCCACAACGATCAAGAAAATCATTTGATGTCTTTTATTTTAAAATGTGTTTTGTCCCTTACATGAAAAGTGTTGTTTAATGAGTTCTGACATCTTGGTATTGTAATTTTGAGAGTTAGAGAGGGATGTGTTCATGAAGCCTGAAGCTAACGTTGAAGCAAAAAGGCAGTAAACAGTAGCTTGCACTCTGCTTGACTGTAGGATTGTTTTGCCAATTCATTTCCACATAGAAAGATGTTTTTACATATTACATGTACACATTTTAACAGGGGTTTGTATTCATACCAGAAGCAATAATGTGAATATGTAGAAAGCTTATATATTTTTGCAGTGCTAACCCTGACTCAACCCTAACCCATGAGGGGTTTTCCCAGGTTCTTCCTGCACTATACATAATCTGTAGACCTGTTTCATTTGAATACATAGTAAATGATTTATGATTAAACATCTTTGCTGCATTTAATTCATGTCATCCCTTAACACAAATATTCAAGAGAATGGTTCATCATTTGAATAAAGCTTCAAGTTATAAACCCTGGGATTTCACTCATCTTTGTCCGTAACAACCTTCTTCACCTTGTGAGGTTTTATTCACTTTAACTTATTATATTCTGAGAGTTAAGATCATTGAAATGGTGTCAAATCCTGCTGTTTCCCCTTGAGTTTTTTGGGGTCAAAGAGGTGTTGGAGCGTCCCCTCTGATCCAGGATGGCGGCACACCACGGGGATCTGACAGCCTGACCTGCCTGGCAGCTATGATAGATACACTGGGACTGGTCCGACCTCTCTGGCTGACATCCACAAGCTCAATGTGGCCCCGGTCATCATCTCTGGGTTATGGTGACTCTTTGGAAATGGGAATGGCCCATTTCTGCTGGACTCCTGAATCACTTCTTTGTGTGCCAGAAAGTGATGTGTGCTCTGAGGATTACTCAAAGTAACTCAGTATCTATGTGTCCAAAAGGCCACGGAGAAGCAATATGTCCCTTTCAATTCTGTGCATCTGTGGGTCAAATGAGCAAAATCCAGCAAAAGGAATGAAAATGTTCTCCTGAAAAAGACGCTAAGAAGATAGTAGACCTCAAGCATAGACCGGCGGGGGGTAACACAGAGCAGCAGAAACCTTTGATCCTTGACGGTCTGCCCATAAATGTCACTGAACCCTCTTTCTCATGTGTAATTTAGGATTGTTCCTGTTGAAAGTCAATCAGTTCTAGCTCCAGGGATGGCAGATTCGGTCTGTTGGTCCGCCAGTCCATCACTTCCATCACCAACAACAATTAGATAACAATTTGAACATAAAGCTTTCCCAAACAATGAGTCCTATACTCACTTTAGTGATCCTAGGTGTGTTTTTGAAATACCATTTGGATGGTTTGCCATGGAAAAAGATGCATGTCCCCCTCAGAGTTTCAATCCTTTTGGTGAGCTCTTTCATGCAGCTCCATCATCATGTCGACATTTGTCTGAAACTTAGTTTGATTAAATAGCTACAAATATTATATTATTACCACTTCAGCTGCACCAATACTCATTAGCTATGTTAATTAGTTAGTGAAAAACCAGAAAACAACATTTTGACATTTAACATGACCTTTCGGAGAGTCTATCATATACAATCAAATCCGAATCAGTGAAAGCTTATAACAAAAGGTATAATGTGCAATTCTGCATGCATAATACTAAATGTGCTAATTCAGTAATAGGTTGAGTGAGGGGGCGGCCGTGGACTTTCCATTTTCTATTTAATAATCTGCTAATGTGTAGGATAAATGATCTCTCAAAAAATAATTTGGGTGACTTGTGGTATTCTCAAGTGTGCTTCTGAGAGGTAGCAATGAAAATGTATGAGAACCGAATCGGGCAAGTGGGAACCTAACACATAGGATAGAGATACAGGTTCAATAAAGGGATCAAATATAAAATAGCAAACAACTAAAAGATAACCACAATCAGTCACGTACATGCACTGCAATTATAAGAGGACAGGAATGAATCTGTGTGTATGATGGGTGAAATATTTCAAAGTGCAAGTGTTACAGAAGTAAACAAAGGAGTCCAATTGAGAGGTTCCAGGGAGGGAGTGTGTGGGAGAGAAACCTCCTCTTGAGGGAACACAGAGATTTAAGCTTCTGCAGACCATTTACATTCACAGAAACCAAAACATACACGGAAAGGAAAAACCCAGAAAAAGCCCAATAGGAACTCTTTAAACATTAAACCTTCATCAATATGTTAACATGCTTGTTGTGTTCATGCTAACAAGCTGACATTAGCCTTTCTCACTGCGACTAAGTGCAGCATCACAGAGCTGTAGACTCTTTTAAAAGTGAAAGACTTCAAATAAACAACGAGCAGGGCCAACATTTAAAGAGCTTAGGGGTCATTTTAGTTTCTGACCCGCATCACGAGAGTCACAAAAACATTGTTAGAGGTCGATCCTTCCTGACCTCCGGAGGATGCAAAATAAACTAATTCATGCCTTCATTTCAAGCAGACTATGCTAGTGTAATGCATTATTCATTCACAGGCCCTCTGAAAAACTCTTGAACCATCTCTGCTGATAGATTGCTAACGAAAACAAAAAACATGTCAAGCCAGTTTTGGCCAGGCTCCACTGGCTTCCACTCAAACACAAAGCTGTTAAGCTCTGTATTTCAGATTCTGTTTTATGCCCCATCATGCACTCTCAGATCATCTCTGCCAAACACTGGGTATATCTACCTCTCTCAGAGTGATATTTCATAAATTATGCTTCAAAACAATAGAGCTCTTTCTAAATATTAAATATTACAAACAACCTTTGTATACTTGTTCTTGGAACTTACATATTTGATGAACTTTTCTATTGAAATGATAAAGCTGTTGAAATCAAATGGACTCTTTACGTTTATTGTTGTATTCATTTTTATTTTATTTATTAGTGTGTTTATGATTGAAGTGAATGCAGGGCCCTATAAATAACATGTAGACTGTTATTACTGTAATTACTTTGATTAAATTATAGCTCAGCTTTCATCCTTCCAGATAGAGTTTGCTCCTCCTCGTCCTCTTTGTGTTTGTCCCCTTGACAACCACTTTCTGCTCTGTGGAACAAAGTGAAAATGATTGAAAAGTCAACAGTGGCTTTCTCCACCGTGTATTCAGGCATACTGAACACCCACCGGTCAGTCAAAAAGCTTTGTTCTGCAGCCGACTCCCACATGCTGTCAGTGCCAGAAACACGTGAAAAATATTACAGGAAATGATACAAAGACACTGGTGTCTAGGAAAACACTCCACCCACCACAGGAACCAAAAGACCCTGAAGATGTTAGAATCATTTTGCTGCACAGCTCATCTCACACATGCACAATCTAAAAGTATTGATTCAGTCAGCCAGTCAATAAAAGACATTCAGTTCTTCTGCCCTTTTTGCTCTGCTGAAACATAAATGCACTGGTTTTAAAGTAAATCGACAGAGCTACATTTTTGCATCTGGTGGACATTGCTTTCCTGGGACGATATGTGATGTTTTTGTTGCTATAACTAAAATATCATTGTATATTTGTACCGCCATCATTCTGCAGTGTTACGCAATCATTGATATAGTGCTTATTTGCAACTTTTCCGTTTTAACACTTGGTTATGAGGAGGTAGTCAAATACTGTATGGGAAAATATAGTGTGTGGTTTATCAGTTGAGCAACAGAAGCCTTTAGCAAATGTGTTCTCTTGTGCTGTACTTACACTCAAATATAAATAACTCAACAACTGAAATCATTCTGCTGGGTGACGCACTAATTCAGACTTTTTCCAAACACGATATTGCTGAAAAGCAACGTGAAGAGTAAGTTTAAGATTCATGCCAGAGTTTTTTCTATCAGACACATTTCAAGGTAAGAACATGTTACCAGACAAGCTGACTTTTGGGTTTTGTTGTTTGGACCTCGGTTGGTGGTGGGGGTCCAAGCGGACTGTAGGTAAAGTTTATCGCCAATTTTGTGTTTCTTAGCTTTAGCTTTGAAATGCATTTATGTTTTTAGAATTGTGATCTAAAGGTGCTTGTATGTTTTCAGTGTATTTCCTTACTTTACTTAAGTATTTCCATTATATGCTACTTTGAACTTCTACTCCACAACAATTCAGACATGAATATTGTATTACATTGAATTAATACCTGTATTTACTTTACAGATTTGGATTAAGGATGTGAAATATAATCAACACTTAGATCTGACTTTAGTTCCACCTGGAGTAAATTCACAAGCTGCAGTATACAAAGCCATTAAAACTAGCTGCACCGTTACCAGCTTTGAGAACACTTTAATGCACCGATAATTATAATTAAAACATATCATATATATGATTCTGAAATGGATCAATCTGCAGAATGAGTACTTTTACTGTCGCTACTTTAAGTATATGTTGATACCAATGTTTTTCATTTCTGCCTAGTTGGTATTGGCATGAAACTAGCAACATTTAATTGCCCTAGTTTAGTAAAAACACAAAACAGGATATTTGCTGTAAGTGTGACAAAAATAAGAGTTAAATCAGCAAGCTGTGATAAAAACCATAACATCTCTCAAATTAAAAAGTGTCTCTGTGCTAAAAGATAGCCACAGGCCTGGAGTAATGTAGCTGGCAGTGAGAGTGTGACCTCTTTGCCTAACAGACAAGATCAATAAATATGTAAGCAGAAAACAGTCTGAGGATTAGTCTGTCTGAACAGAACTGTGAAGGTCTCATCCTGAGCTGCTGCCTATTTATTTCCTGCCCGAGATAATATCAAGCATGCTGTCATTTGGTTTGCCTTCTCTAATTCTCACTTCCCACAGTTTGGAAAGAATCCAAGGCAGAAATGCTTCTTCATAATCCAGCAAAGCAGATTTAAAAGGGGTTTCTAGCACCTGAACAGCAATAATGCTAATAAATCAGGAAAAAAAGGATATCATTAAGATGCTTTACTTAAAGGGGTCCTATAATGCTACTTTCCAGCTTCATATATTTGTATATTTTTGCACTGCATTTTTGTCCTGGATAAAGCAGACTTTGAAGAAGACCGCGTAGGAGGCCAAACCCACAAATTATCATTGCATGCAGATGATTCATTTCTGTGTCTTAATTGTTACACTCCTAGCTAACTAAAATAACGAAATAAGTACTCAGAAAACCTTTTAGATAAGGAAATCAACTCATCAAAGAGCATATCATTTCCGAATTTACAAGCAGTTAAGATTTATATGAATACAAGTTTTGGGAAAACTGAATGTAAACCAATGGTCATCTATTTTTTAAACAAATCTAATTATCAAATCAGTTTTTCTATTAAAAAAAAGGTCTTTTAAACAAGAAAAAAGTGTAATCAGTTACATGATATACTTCTTCCCTGCCTGAACACCGTACTGACGTGCAGATCTAATTTCTTTTGTCCAGGATATGTGCTGAGTTCAACCTTTTACTATCTAATAAAAATGAAGCTGTCGTACATGTCTTTAGGGAGGGTCGCTGTTGGCATGGGTGGGCAATTTCTTAATGGACTGTAGAAAGAGCAGATTAGTTCATTGACATGTCGTACTCGCTTCCTTAAATTCAATTATCTCCTCCCTTGAATTAAATGATCACCTTCTTGTCTGGACAGATGTGTTGCTGTTGTAGATGGAGAAGGTAAGGTGTAATTAGATGTATAATTTATGTGTGTGTGTGTGTGTGTGTGTGTATGTGTTTGACAAATTCAAACAAATTGGAACAAAACGCCTAGTTTTTCAGCCCAACTTTAGAGGTTATTATCCAGATGAAAAGGGGAGATGACTTTATTCAAATGTGCAGTTAAATAATTCAATTACTCTGGGATTAGGTAATATTTGCTTAAGATGTGGGCCATCTAGATATCCTGCATAATTAATTCTATGTAATGGAGGCTATTTTCATGGAGGTGACATTTGCATTTTGTCATTTTCTGCCATGGAGTGCCATAAAGATTGACATTTTGAGCAGCTGTGATGCTTGAGGCAGTGATGGAGTGGAGCCATTTGTCTTTGACTGTAGAGACAGATCACAGCCTCAAACTCTTCCTATATATCCTCAATAATGCGGATAAATTATATGTATTTTGACAAAACATTTCTATTTATTTCTCATTTAAAACACCTGCGGATAGTTTTTGTTTTTTATTGAAAACTGATTCGATAATTGGATTTGTTTAAAAAAGAGATGACCATTGATTTAAATCCAGTTTGGTGTTTTCCAACAAACTATATTCATATAAATCTTAACTGCTTGTAAACTGGGAAATGACGAGTTGAGTTGATTTTATTATCTAACAGGTTTTCTAGTAGTTATTAGTTATTATAGTTTTCTAGGAGTTCAATAATTAAGATTTAGAATTGAATCATCTGCATGCAATGATCATTTGTGGGTTTGGCTTCCTATGCGGTCTTCTTTAAAGTCTGCTTCACTCCCCAGTACTACGTTACATAACTCTCACAAAAGTCTAAATGCTTCCTTAAAAACAACTATAATAACTGTGAGTAATTAAGTTGATATTTATCGATCATATTATTTGTGTTATGGTGGCAGTCACTGGCTCGATATTACCAATTTTTAGCACAACCAATATTCATGTAAATCAATTGTTGAGAGTTGTGTGGCTTTAAATCTCAGCTCTCTAACAGGTTGGTGGCAGAAGAGCACATAAAATAGCTGGGAAAAAAATGTTGTTGACAGGAAATTACTTGCCACAACTGTCTGCGCTGCACCAGTGATTTATGTCACAGGATATCCCTGAGTCAGACGATAAATCTTCATTTGATGGAGGGCTTCATGACACTCCAGTGTTTTACATGGATACCCGAGCATACTGCAGGCTGGGAGAGAGCTGCTTTATGGAGCCTGGCAGGTTGCATGAGAAAAAGTAAAGAAATGTGTCCTTGAAATACAAAGTCAGTCCTTTAAACTATTTCTTTCTTTCGTTTCTGATTGACAATTAACAATATGCACAATGGATAATACATAATACTCAATATTGTTGAACAAGTGAAATCAAAGTATCTTATCTAAACAAAACGGCATTGAATCCAAGCTGCTCAGTGAGATTAAATTTACCCTGTGCCGACAGCTTTCATTGTTTATCTTCCACTGACTTAGGGTACACAATGTGATCTGCAAACATCACTGATAACAGCTGAAGCTGGTGAAAAACAAGAAATGGTAAAAAACAAAAAAAACAATAGTGCATCATAACTGCATGCAACATTTCCATCAAAAATGTAAACCGACTGAGACTTAAGTGGTGCGTGGCTTAAGTTGTAAGTCATTTTGTCATTATATCCGAATGAAATTGCACAATTGCAGCAGATCAATGTCCCATTTCTCATCTGCTCCTATATTTAACACGCTTCAGATTCTTACCATTAATGACATCTACCAGATTTGGATTGTACTTCCTGTCTCATCTCTTCTATTTCTCTTTGTCTCCGTTGGTATTTGTTTTCTTTGTCGCTGTTTTAAGTCAAGAAAATGTGAAGGCAGACAGTGCCACGGTCTGCTGTGCTTGTTCAAATTACAGAGAAATGCTTCAAAGAGGAGGTTGGATCTACTGATGAAAAATTCACAAACATTCAGCCTGTGGCTTCAATGCATGTTTGTCTATTAAGGCGGCTGCTGGTGGAGAGATTGGCAACTCTGCCTCTTTGACTGCGGATTTCTCCCTGTGTGATTGAGTGTTTATGTAAGACGGCAAGTCAAGAATGAAAGAGGCTTTGCTCTTTAAAAGATTTGCTCTGGAATCAGGTTGTTGAAAAGCTTTCGGTCACATTACCTTCAGAAATAAAAAGAAATACATGAACAAACATCAACATACTGAAAGACAGGTGCAGCACCCAAGAGCAGTTCCTAGTGTGAATTGTAATTTATTCCTTCAACGCAGATTACATAAGTAGTAGAAAGGGGGAAATCTCCATTGCAAATTTGATAAAAGGACAATAATAAAAGGTTTTGAACACCATTAAGGGGAAGCACAGACCTTTCCTGGTCTGAGTGCCAAACTTATCCATAAAGTGTCATTGAAAAACCCTCATGGCTGAACAAATGAGGAAAATAACTTTTCCATTTGGTGGGACTGAAGTTGATGAGTGCAGTGCAGGAGAAAACTACTTTCTGTTGTAGAGATGGCTCCAAACCTGCCCCCTGCTTAAACGCTCGCCCCATTTATCCATTAATGCCATTCATCAGAGCAATTCATCATCCCCTTTAAAAGGCAATTCAACAATAGTGGATATCTAGCAGAATAGGACAAATAGTGGGAATAGACTCGATGTTAAAGATTTGACAAATGAAAATAAAAGCTTTGGCAGGCAAAAATGTTATGGAATATCTCCTCCGCAGCGGTGCATTGCACTGCAAAATCTTTAGTTGTGAAGAAGGATTAAGTCTAAATACAGCTCAGTGTACATTATACTGTTTCTCTGCATCACCAGAGGAAATGCAAAGTAAAGTGTTGCCAGGGTTATGCAGATTTGAAGAAAAACCAGTTTGAAGTATCCGTCCAATCCCCTTTAGAATGAATAGTTATTGGATTTTTCAACCCATATTTTACATACAAAGCCAGTGCCAGCGCAAGAATGAGTCAGCCCTTTGTAAGCTATGCTAAAAGGGGTTGTGGGTAATGGATTTGTGTAATGCAGTGACCAATTCACCACAGAGCAGAGTTCATCTCTGATGGACTAATGTTGGGGTTTTATTAGCAATATCACAATCTTTTATACCCTTTTCCCTTTATCACCATTTCGTCTGTTGCTATAGTTCCTTCAAACTATGAATCATTTTAAGGTGTAATACTTTTCAATAGGGCTATTACAGTACTGTAACTATGAGATATTTTGCAGGGAAAATGTCATCGTATAAAGATCACTATGCACTTTGTGGTCTAAGCTAGCTAGTGTAACAGCATTAAAGGAAGTTAAAACCAGCTCCTCTTCAAGAAAGTGTGAACTCTTAGTAGTTACAACCCAATAATGTCAGACAGAATGAGATAATAGTCACAAAATACATCTAACCGCAAACCCAGTATTCTGTTTTTTCATTCTTAAATTAAATTATATTTTGAATGCAATACCTTACATTGTTATTTTGATTCTCATACTTTTTCCATTACTGTTTAACCAACAGGCTGGGCCAACAAACTTGACTGTAAACATTGCAGGTGTCAAAATATATTCAACAAATACAGTAGGCTTTAGAAATGTGGAAGGAAAAAACATGCAATTTGTGTGCCTCGAGGATGCACACAGTGAGTCTCGGTTATTTGTGGTGAGTAGCACTGAATTTAAACAGAAGTGTTTGTTTACAAGAAGTCTACCATGTGCCTTTTCATTGCAGTTTATGTTGACAGATGCCGGTCGACTGTAGCTGTGCTGCACACACAGAAAATGTAATAGACAGCCAAATAACCAACAACACAAGAGTTTGTTGATGCGACGGATTCTCAAATGTAAAGGCCAACAGATGATGAAGAAAAAACATGGCGACACATACAGCATGTTCATTTTATGGCTAATGTATTTTCCTTATATGCTTTTTCCTGCTTCTTTCCTATTTATTCATCCTTTTGTGTCTTGTGAATTTCTTGCTTCTCTTTCAAAGTTATCTTCTGCTCTTTCTACAGCTCATACTATTCTTGCTGCTTCTAATTTCACAGATGATTAAATACTAATTTGGTGCTCTCACTAATGTATGCGTATTTCTTAAAAGACGATTTCAAGTTATTATTAATCTGACAAGAAGCCTTTTAAACTTTGCTCTAAAAACTGTTTGAGCTTGAGTTTATAACCCTTATTATGACTTTATGTAGCCCTATCCTTTTTTTCCCAACTCTGGTTTGATCTATATCCAGATAGCTAGTTTAGATCACCTACCATCTAACAAGCTAGATGGCTAACATTACCCAGTTTAGATTAGCTATACATCTATCCGCTAGATAGCAAAAGTTAGCCATCTTAGATTAACTACCCCTCTTAAAAGCTAGCTAGCTAACATTTGTTGCTAAATATCTATCCAGTTAGCTTGTGTAGAGTATACCTGCCCATATAATAAGCTAACTAGCTAGCGTTAGCCAACATAGATTAGCTGCCAATATAACAAGCTAGCTGGCTAATGTTTGCTAAATATCTATCCAGTTAGCTTGTGTAGAGTATACCTGCCCATATAATAAGCTAACTAGCTAGCGTTAGCCAGCATATATTAGCTGCCAATATAACAAGCTAGCTGGCTAATGTTTGCTAAATATCTATCCAGTTCAGTGACGTGCGGTGAGGGGAGGCAGGTGAGGCCGTGCCTCACCTGTCATCATGAAAAGTAAAATGAAGAAATAAATGTAATGATCATATTTATCCAGTTGTTTGTATTATAAAGTTATTTTCCTTTTAATTTCACCAGTTTTACATTATTTTGATCCAAAATCGCTGAATGTTCATATTCACGTTCAAACACTGAGAACGGCTGCTCGGTGAGGCACCAACCTGCTGACATGCTATACAGTGAGACTGTAACTGCTGTCTGTCTGTATGTCGCTATTAAAATGTTCAAACACTCTGGCTATATTAACTAATTTCCATACTTTAGCTGGTGTATATAATATACAGTGTTTTTTGTCAACTGTATGTCTGTAACGTGTCTCTTGTGCTGAGCAAAACCGCTGCGAAGAGAGACTAGGTGAGGCACGCAGTTCTCCTGCCTCATGGCAGTGGGTGCTAGTGAGTCCAGTTCAAATCTGATTGTGATGACGCCAGTGCCTCACCAGCCATGAACTTCACCGCACGTCACTGATCCAGTTAGCTTGTGTAGAGTATACCTGCCCATATAATAAGCTAACTAGCTAGCGTTAGCCAGCATAGATTAGCTGCCAATATAACAAGCTAGCTGGCTAATGTTTGCTTAATATTTATCCAGTTAGCTTGTATAGATTAGCTGCCCATATAACAAGCTAGCTAGTGAATGTTAGCTATCCAACTAGCTTTCCCCAAATTGGTGGTTCGCATAAATAACATTTGAATTATTATTAAACACCCTTTGGTTATAAGTTACAACATTTGTCTACCTTTCAAGCAGTTAGAGTAATGAAACACATTGTTGATGGTTTTTAAAAGCAGAATGGGCTCTCCCATACAGCCAGCAGCTCCTCACAGGTTCAGACATCGCTGTTAATAGACCAACACGTTTTTGGGATAAAGTAATCACATATTGCTAATCAAAAATGTTAGTTTCTCGCTTGAAAAAAGCCAAATCCAACATATGTTTGTTATAATCACTCTCATAGACAAACGTTATTAGGTCATCTTGGTGTATTAAGATACTGTTACACTATGTGTCAGTAATGTATCTATAAAGAGGCCACCAAGGGAACAATTCAACCCCTCTCCTGAAGGGAAATCTTCTGCGAACAAAATGATTATTTTTATTTTTTTCTCCACTGTACATTTTTAATTATTTAGACACATTTCTTTTGACATGCTGTGCCTCGGCTTGTTACAGTAAATCCATGAATGATTAATTGCGATACATTAATTATAGCGTTCTATTTTGAGGTAGTCCCTCTACTCAGATCACTGAAACACAAAACTAGCCATCACACATAGAAAACACTGTTTAAATGTTAAAGAGCTCTTTCCACCTGTCTCAGTCCTGTACTGAAATGACTAAAGCGGCTGAGGCAAATGAGAAGGCTTCTGTCTTTGTCCGAGGAAACACAGGAGTGAGAGTGTCAGGCTGTTTACTCGGTGTCCATAGGCCAGTTTAAGAGAGCTGCATTAACACCCCCTGTGGATAAGAGCAAGTGCACTTCATGGGCTGAAACCACTACGAGGTCCACACCCAATGGGGAAATCAATTACCAATTAAATGGAAATGTTTGTCTTTC
Source organism: Eleginops maclovinus (assembly GCF_036324505.1). Classification (NCBI taxonomy): domain Eukaryota; kingdom Metazoa; phylum Chordata; class Actinopteri; order Perciformes; family Eleginopidae; genus Eleginops; species Eleginops maclovinus. The sequence continues at coordinate 5,246,958 of NC_086355.1, forward strand.
TCTTGACTGAACAAACCATGTTTTCTAGAGGCTCTGGTCATGTTGCTAAAACATTCCCTATGTGTTTAACGTCCCCTTTGTGTTCCCAGTGGCCCTTTGGCTGTTTTCGCTGTATGTTAATGTTTTGTTTGTGTTTGTAGCCGTGGTCTGCCTTCATTCTCCTGGCTGCCTGCTCGGCTCATCACCTCTCAAAGTGTGCTCACTCACCTCTCATCAGCTTGCAGAATATCTTCCCCGGCTCTTCAACCATTCTTCACCAGATTGAGCTGCCAAATCGCATATCTTAAAGTCGGCTGGGTTTACCCGTCCTTATTCAGTGGGGCAACATAGAGCTTTTGTGCTCATGGAAAATGTATTATCTTCCTTCTTCCCTGCTACCACCAGCACTTCATCGAGATCCTCCTCTTCAACAAAAAAAGAAAATGAAGACTGCATGATAGAAAACATGGATGTAACATCGGATATCAAGTAATCAAAATGAATAGTTGCACACCCTTTCCTCACATCTTGTGTAGCAGGCAGGGTTTCTTTGAAAACCTTTTTTTCTAAGTTACAGTCTTTTCAATATAAACTTCCCTCTTTGAAATTTCAAGGGCTGTGTTTCCTTCCTGAGGGATGGTGGATAGATACGTGCTGAACCCCTAAGAAACCTGCATGCAACTGCCAGGGCTAAGACACCTGCTTTTTTTTTTGGATAACTGGACCTTCATACAGCCATTATTTAGTGTGCATTGTATCAGCAAATTCAATATATATTGAACGTGAATATTATGCAGCAATAGAAAATGAAATGTTGCTTTTGGGAAAAAGTCGATTGTCCTGAGTCAATGAGGCATCAACCAATCACGTTGTAAGGAAACAGCAACAAAACATGAAGGCTCTGTAGCCAAACCTAGAAGGCAACGTTTTTTACTATTTTTGCCCTTGACCAAAGCAACGCATACCAAATCCTCTTTTCACAATCTTACCTTTCACAGTTAAAGTCCTACACGTATACACGGCAAACGGTTTACTAGAGGGAACTGGAATTCAGACAATAAACCTCTAAATACAAGCTTAGAGCACCTTGAATTTACCTCAGACACAGCTATGCAGTTCAGTATGATCCTAGTAGTTTGTCATCAGACTATGCAAATCTATTCAAACCTTTCTATTGAGCAAGTTGCTGCCAGTATAAACAGTTTTGATGCAAAATATTTGAAGGGGAGGATTTAGTATTTAGTATTTTGTGTCGCAGCCCCGGTGTGAAAAAGCCTTACAGCCTTGTATAAGCTTTGAATAAACTTTAGATTGTTTTTCTACGAAGAAAATACTGTAGATTTCTTACTGCACCCACACTATGAAGGATCCCTGCAAGGTGAACATGGAGAAGAGGATTACTAACAGAAACCAATAATTATTTCAATGATTCTTGCCTTAACCTGTTTAAATAACAAACAAACTAACATGTTTGATTTAATGTTCCACAACTGATGTTTAACTTCTGCTGTTATACTGGCTCTTTTACTTCATTTTGACTTGTGTAAATTGCTTTCACATGTTAGACAGCTGTTCATACAGCACCAAGTAACTACATTCAATTACTGTAAGGTGTTGTGCAGGAATGAGTCCTAAAACCCGGAACCTGTCATTTAAACACTTTTTTTTTTAGACGCTAAAATAGGGTATGTGGTTAAAACAAACTGAAGAAATTTTTTGGTTTTGTTCTATGACAAAGTAGGTCAGTTAACAACCTACTTGTGACTGTCCAAGCTTTTATGTGTCATAAAAACGGCGGTGTGTAAAATGTGACTGAATAAACTACTAAACATCATCACACTGACGTAACTCCGCCTTTAGCTAAGAGGTGGTAACGCGCAGCCATGCAACCGTGATGTAGCTCGTCTTAATGTTAGCTTTTCACTTCTGGCGATTTGAATTTACACTTCAGAAATCACAAAGTTGTGTTAATATGTGGAGATAATCATGCTGAACAAAACATGTTAAGTATCCTGAACGTGGGTTTGCCTCAGAGCTTATTTTGGCATTAGTGATTAGCTCGGTTAGGTTTGGTGTGGGGGCGATCCATTATCCTGGCAGCAGGGATGCTCACATGTGTGAGTTTGGCCTTTTAGAATGGATAACATGCTAAGGAAGCAGATTTGGATTACTGGTCAACAACAGGAGGAGATGGGGTGGTAACACAATGTCTTTTATGTTTATTTTTTCCTTTCCAGGATATAACCAAATGGTACACTTAGTACTTTTTCAACTTAGACCTTATTTTCCCATGTTTTGGTGTCTAAATAACACATTTTGAAATTGGTCCAGTGTGGGGCAAGAATGCTTAATGGTAGCCATTACACTGGATGTTATGGCTGGGAGCAATGTGCACAAGGCCAATGTTTGTACACTAAAAGAGCTTGTTTTTGCCCCTGACAGGCTCAGATTTTTACAATAATAAGTGTCTGACAACATTATGGAAAGGACCTATGAGAAATACAAGTATTTTCTACACAACGTTTGCTATGTTTGTTATTGTGTTATGTGGCTTGTAGCTGGTGGCTTGTAGCCAGTGTAAATGTCAGCGAGTTGGAATCAGTATTTGTTTGGTTCGAGTGTAGAAATCCCCATTGTAACTTAGTGTTATCTGACATATTTTGATTGTCGTTTCTGAATATTTAACTGATTTCAACAATGTGTATGCAAAGTTAGATTTCAAAATGTGACCAGATTACAGGAAATGGAAGGAGATGATGGTTTTGTCTGCATGTCTGAGGGAAATAATGATGACGGACTGGTGCAGTCATTGGTGTAAAGTGTACACGAATGGGCTCAACAACCCTGCTGCGCTCGCTGTGAGGGGTCAGTGAGGGTGATTGGGTCGCACCCACCCACACAGCGTGCAATCTGTCACTCAGAAAACTCTGCACGAGATTGATCAGACAGCGAGGGGGCACAGCACAGCATCCTCTTCATTAATTATGCTGATCTCTGACTATAAAGGATAAACCATTTTATGTTCATAAAAAAAATAGCTACAATAGTGTTTGATGTCTTCCCTCTAAGCAAGAATACCAGATTTCAGGGCCAAATATGTTTATGTCAAGTTGGCTGAACCTTCCAGCATCTTCAGGACATTGAAGTTCCTAAGTAGTTGCATTTATTAACAGAAATATCCACACTTCTGAGACGCTTATTACAATAATGAGCCGAACGGAGATGCTGATTTGCATCAGGCACCAACCCACAGTGAAGCCTTTGAAAACAGTAATGCAGCTGCCTACGACAAACAAGCCGGGGTTTGGCGGGGTGAGCCGACGAGGACAGCGGCACATTCTCTGCTCAGAGATGAAAGAGAGCAAAGTACCAAACTTTGTTTTGATAAATGAGAGAATGAAACTCCGGTAATCTGTGCAATAACTTATTCTGGTGATTAATAAAACATGTGCATTTGTTAGATGAAAAGAAAAGTCACATTTAAACATGGCTATATATAATGTAAGAGTATACGCCCGTATGGATAAACGCTCCTTACTTCTTTATTGCTCAGAAAGAAGCGTTTTCCTGCGGGCAATAATACATCCGCCACCATATTAATGTATGAAAGCTAGCAAGGCTAATCATCCTTTTTAAAACGGGGTTCTCTTTGATCTGTTACAGTATATTGGAATATTTAATCAGATCATAATTAACACAAATTCGTAATTTCTATAATCTAATTAATATTAATATGTTAAAATTGTGAATGCATAATATGTTGGTGCGAATCAAGCTCGCTCCCACTCACATAACAGAGGTGTTGCTATGAGGCACACACAGTACGGTACGATAGCGCTCTTTGTAAAGTCATGATCTTGTGCTCCAGACTAATTTAGTCACAGAGGAATATGAATCTTGTTTGAAATGATGACTTTGTCTTGATTATTATAAATTAGACACTTATAGATGTACAGCATTATGAACAATAGAGAAAAAATAGTTGCTATGAGTACTTTGATTACTAACCTTCAACATTATCCACGCCAAGAGACATGTATTTGATTCACTCAGTGAGTGTTATTACAAGGAAGTTCACTTTTTTAATACTCTATTCCTCGAGTAGTTTTATTAAAATTAAATCCAACCCTAGTTCTAATAAAGTAGGTGAGCATTTCAGTTTCCCCCATGTGCCTGTTGGAGTAGAATTTGCTTTTGCTATCCCATAATATAATGTCAAAACAATTCGTGTTACAAAGGAGCCCACAGCTAGAAGTGATGCAGTGTAGTTGATGCACCTGACAGAAATCAGAGATTATGGGGTGTTATTTTGGGTTTGCAGTGTCTAATGTGCCAAAGGCATGCTAATGCATTTTTTGTATTTCTGTTGCGAGAGGGTTACGCTCAGAACACGAGGTGGGATATGTCAGAATCCATTATCATATATTATTTAGGGTGTGTAGCCTGTTAAACTAAATCTCACCTGCTTCCTTTTAATCCCATTTTGAAGCATGTCCTCTCCCTGACACGACATGTACTGACAATTTGGGGGTTGAGTCCAGATGTTTAACCAGTTTCCATTAGAGAAAACTATTATTCTTATCTGGAATGTGCAGAAGTTGAAGTTACACTTTTGGCATTAATGAAAATCCGGCAGTCGAAAAAAAGTTTATGATCCAACACATAGAGGATAGATGGAAATTTACCAACAAAAACAAAAAAACTTGGACGGCTTTTATGTGAAAGGGAACCAACTTCCAAATAGAATTTCAGCTGAATATACCATTTGAGGATGGATGCAGCTCATATAATGAGTTTGTTTATGTGGGGGATTTTAAATGTCAGAGCTGATACATCTCTGCCAGTTATTCTTCTGGGTATTGCAATAGTTAAAGGCCTTCAGCTTCAAACCTTCTGTAGTTTGTAACAAGCCGAAACTCTGTGGCCTCAGATGGGCAAAGACCTTGTCACTCTTCTATTTTGGTGACAAACGGGGACATGCACCAACACACCATCTGTGCAGCATTAAGGCGCTATGGAGGCTGTCATGATTGACAAAACTGGTAACAGCGACACCCATTCCAAACTCCTGTCTGGCTTTGGGTCGCTGGAGATGAAGAGTGATGGCCTGTCACTCGGGCTCTCAGCACACGACTAGGGGTTTGGCATCTGACGGGGAGGAAACAAGCTCATCTCTGATGTGGATGAAAACATGCCACATGCTTGATAATAGGCCCCTTAGCTCAGGGAATAAACAGAGGGATGTTTATAATGAGATTGTGCTGAAGGGCTTCTGATGGTCCCACGCTGCAGGAGTCTGAACACACCATTTAGTTTGCATGCTTGCACTATAATATATAAGCCCGAACCCTTTTTGAAGCTCTTTATTTATCTGCACAGATAGGTATTACAGGGAAGATGGGAGAAGTATCAGGGGGATAACATCAATCGAGGTGTGCAGGTAAATAAAGACCCATGGGCACCAGTAGTGAATGCTCAATGCAGAATCCCTTGCGTTGGCATTTAACTATCGTCATGCTCTTTAAAACACCAATAAAGTTTAATGAGAGGAAAGAAGAGAGAGTTTGTAGAACTAGGAGAATAATTTTTGCAGCAGTGGCAATGGGAATTGCAAAAATATTTAAACATTTAAAACATAATGGGGATGGCATGAAATATGCATCATAAGTTTTATGGTAGATCACAGGGACGATTCTCTTTCTTTTACAGAACTACAATTTCACAGATTTTCTCTTTCTCTTGGATCACACAAAATGGGACTCTTTTGCTTAAACAGTTGCCTGAAATGTTAAAGCAAATAAATGATGTATAACTCTCTTTGTTTTCCAAAAATACTTTCTGTTAAACCTCAGCCAATTTCCTCGTCATTCCATTTGGTTTAATAATGCTAATTAACTTGATTGGTTAGATCTTGGCTTATGGTGCAAACAAATCCAGTTAACATCAGTCATCAAAAAATCTTAAAGAGCATATGTTGGATAGATCTGCCCGATCTGCATGCTGGGATTTATTATCTGGCAAATGATGATTAGAACGGATAATTCTGGAAACAGTATAGAAACGATACTTACTGTCCTAACCAGATTTCATTACCTCCTACTCCTTATTGCTACATTACTGTAGGTCTCAAGTGCTGTGAGATGATCTCTGCAGTGCTTTTGGTGATAACAGCTCATCAGATATGAAGTGACGGTCCAGTTCTCCCAGTATACATGTAATATCAGTTGATTCAGCAAAAGCCTGAGGTGGGACGGATCAACAAAACGTTGGAATTTGACCTGGGAGACTGCTGGTTGCTTCCTATTTCTATAGACAGTTAATGTTGGTTCCTCTTAATCATCTTCACAATCCCCCTCAACATGAAACACTTACGTTCTATCTTGATTATAATAGCAAACATAACCCAAACGCTAAACCCAACCCGGTCCTAATGAGCTAATGCTAGTCTAATACATTATCATAGTCAAATCTAAAACCTTTTTATTTTAAATACAGTCAAGACAAATGATATATTTCTTATATATCTTCTTGTATTTTGAGGTTTGTTGGAATGAAAAGTAATTAATTAACAACCTCTGAAAAGGATCATTTCTTCTATGCCTTCTGGCTATAGTGTAACATTAGCAATACATCATTTGTGTGCAAACATGGGAGAATACAGTACATGTCATAATAAGCTGGAGTCAAACCTTAAAAGAACATGTTCAAAAGGACATCACAAACGGAAAGCGCATTAGCAGAAACCACAATGCAAAAGTCTTGTTCTATTTATGGCATCAGGAACGAGGAACCGTTTCACAGTTAGTAGCATCTCAACCCTTATTGTGAGAAATGCCATATGCATATCTGTCTGCATATGAATAATGTTGAAACATTTAATTACAACACCGAGGCGCCTTGGGATACACCCTGTACTTGTGTTTAAATTAATTCTTCAGATGCCCTCTGCTTGACATTTCTGTGAGGAGGCTCGAACCCCATCAGGCTATCGCTGTTGAAAACCGCCCCATGGGGCAGAGCCACAGCTAAAAAAAATAAAAAATATTCCACCAGCTCATACCCGCTTTTCCCTGTACCATACCTGTATCAGAGCATCCCCCAAGGTGTCCTTCTCCCTGTTTACTGACAGACCAGAGGCCTCGGATGATTAATCACTGCAGAGACACACTAGTTCACTAGTTAAAACAACAGCAGCTCCCAGCTCCTTCACCTCTACCAAGGTTAATTAGCATCAGTGTCTCACTCTTAATTACATTACCAGTTTCCAGGGAGCCGATAAGAATAATCATAAAGATCTCTGACGGAGCCAATTTCCTTTTAACTTATTCACAAATAGGGGATTGGCTTAAGAAAACATTCAATTATTAAGCAGGTAGGTGTCGACTAAAATACTTTGTGGGCATCATTTGATTTTGCTTGAGAGTCATTTTAAATCCAATTCCCTTTACAAAGCACACATTTTTCAAAATATTGCACGTTTGTTTGGAGCATTTTCATTATGTTTTGCACACTCATTCATGGTCTGGTCACTGACTTTACTGCGAAGACAAGAAGGTTGGCATTAGTTTGTTTATAAAATGCCAAAGCAACTGTTGGATGGATAATTAGCGATTTAGTCAAGATATTTATGGCATCAAATCAGGTCTCAAAACTGAAGTGAATCCAATGTTATGGACTTGATGTGAAAAAGAGTGCTCACATCCTTTAATAAGGTAGCAGTAGGAATGCTATGGTACTTAAGTAAAAGTCCTGAACAAAATATGTTACTAGAAATAGAGAAGTATTATCAGCTATTACAATAATTTACATTTGACATTCATCATACTGAACCTAATTGTCTGGAAACTGTAATTATGACAGTCTATAGTTAATTGCCCATTAATTAGAATAACATTGCTACCAGCAACCCTCTCTCCATACGTCCATGTCTACCCTGAGGGTGGTTAGATAGGAATAGATTAGAAAATAACTTCACAGCGATCGGAAACTGCCGAAAGAGACGACTTCTTCCACCTTGTTCAGGAATCTCAGCTAAATGTCACTCCTGGCATCTGCCTGCTCTAAAAATAAGCCTTGCTTGTTCCCGCAGTGTGAATATGAGATTGTCATATCACTACCTCTACCCATAACAATTAATCAAGTGATGAAATGATGTTAGCCTTTCCCCAGGAATCAGACTGGCTGACGCTATTGTGAGGAAATTGCCTTTTGAGAAATGGCTGTAACCCCCACTACAATATCCCAGTCAGTCCTGAGAGGATCGTTTTCTCTCTGCAGCGGGATTGTGCCAACAGATTCTGGTCGCATTTTCATTTTTATTATTTCAGGCTGAGGGATGCATGTTTGCTGGCAGCTTGAAGAGGAACATAAACCAATGAGTCAGCACTCAATACACTCACCATCAATCTATGCTTCTCTGAACTCTGCTCCTGTTGATGACTGTTACAACACCTTAACACTAACTTTTCCCACAAACATCGAACAGCTCAGTCGCGTCACTCAAATAACAGCTGTGTTTACTCCATGCGAGAGATAAAACAAACCTTACTAAGTATCTGCGAATGTGGCAGTCCATTTGGCACAATTTGGTTAATTTAGCAGTATTTGCGCTAATTAACTGATTTTCAACGACTGCCCTTGGTGGTTTTTGTCAAACTACTTTTCAATTATATACAAGCATTGGATATCAGTGTGACAGACCTTAAATTGGATGTCTAAATTCAATTACGAACACTTTATCCTTCTCTTTATTGCACCTTCTGCTGCCTAACACTAGCCCTGCTTAGGGATAAATAAATAATTTTACAGCAACGTGCAGGGCTAAAGCACATTTAGCCTTACTGCACTTATTAGAATATGATTGACAGCAGGATAGGAACGGATGTAGTGAAGATGCCAAATCAAAGCAAACATGAGAGGCTGTCAGCACCCGAGATTGCTAAAGTAAACAGTGACACTCGCTGTAATTGAGATGCATCAGGACGGCTTGTGAAATTATCTGTCAGAGATAAGATATGGAGGTGTATGTATCACGTAGGGACGCAGTAAAATCCACATTTCCTCCTAGTTTGGTTTGAGAATGCATGGAGGTGTCTTGGTAGTCAGCAATATTCCATCTAAATGAGTTTGCTCTCCTCTCCGGGATGCCAAATCTATAAAGCAGTTACTTTGGCATTTAGAAAATCCATTTACCATGATTGAAACTATCCAGCTGAAACCACTACAGTCAGTCTTTTCATTCTCAAGAGCCGGTACATCTCACATATGAGTTTTTTTGAAGTACATTGAGAAGAGAGGCAATCTCCATATCAATACAAAAAATGACATTGTTACTATTATGCCAACAGAGTATTGAATCTTTGATACTGGTACGCATGGGACCGCAGGAGTGACAGCGAGGTTTTAAGCACATGAAATAGTGAATGCATTGCCACGGCGAGGCTCATTCTGCAGGGGGCTGACTGCACAATCCCATTTTGGCAAGCGTTACCTCCCGCACAAAGACATCCCTTTAATATTAGTAGCGGTTTAGTAGAAGATACCCGTAAGACTGCAACACCAGATTTGAACAAATGTGGAACTTCAGGTACATCCTGTGATGTTCTATAATAGAGTATGTATTAAAATGCAGATCAAACTGAGATTTACCTGGATTTGATTTCCCGTTGCATAATTAAATTGTAGCTTTTAAGAGAGAAACCCTTTATTGGTGTTTGCTGGAGTGGTGTGTGTAATGCTTTATGATTTTTATTTCCTATTTGCATGTGCAACAGTTAAACTAAGCAGTCTTTGGGGTGAAAAAACAGGAGGGATCACAGGCGCCCAGTAACAAGGCTTATAAAATGTATTTTTTTTAAATAACTCGTGAAAAAATGGGTGCAGAAGTGAAACTGCTTATCAGTGAGCCTATGGACATATAGAGCGTTTAAGTAGATGACAGAATTAACGTATAAGTCACATTAAATTCTCCTGCAGATATAAAGGGGGTATGATTGTCAATTAATTCGGGAAGAATATTGTCAAGGCCTTCTTTTATAGAATTGAATCGGGAAATAGTATAAGCTGCAAGGATGGAGGGCAGCTGCTTGGTAGTAAAGGGTGTGATGACAGTAAGGCGTTTGATAAGAAGCTGTAAAAATTAACAACTTGGTGGCCTGCTGTTGTAAGCCTGTTAGCATGCTAGCTCTCTCAGTTTATGTTTACAACTCTGCCCACGCCATTTTTGGTGTCTGCTGACTTCCCCTTCGAATGGAGGACAACATGAGTAAAACTTTCTTAAGAACTAAAATCCTTTCCTGTAGTATCTCAAATCATTGTGCAGTGTCTTGATGTCTGACCAGGCTAATTTATTTGTTAATTAAAGAGGCCATATTATGCATTTTGGGCTTTTTCCCTTCCCTGCAGGGTGTTATATAGGTTTAAGTGCATGAAAAAGGTCTGCAAAGGCTGAAATTCCCTCCCCATAATGACATTACTATGTCCCCCCCAGTCTGAAACGCCTCCATTGGACTCCATTGTTTACCTCCGTGACATAATGACATTACTATGTTACACCTGTGCTTCAATTCACTACCACTCCAACACATTATATGTGACAAGCTAAGGGGCGGGACATCTCTAAGTTGTTAACCAATCCCAACAGAGTTGACCAGCTAACCAATCAGAGCAGACTGGGTTCTGGTTTCAGACAGAGGGTGAAAAGAGTCGCTGCAGCACAGGCACTATGAGAAACATAAAGAAATTTTTGAACATTAAAGCATGGAGACATGTCCCAGTAGAGACACTTAATAGAAATATGAATCTGAAAATGAAAATGAGCATCATATGTCCTCTTTGAAATGGCCTTAATGGATCCCACCTTGTGTCTTACGGTACCTGAATATTTCACAAAGCTTCTCTATGTTGTTAAATTCTGTTTTCTGTGAGAGCACTGTCACTCATTTGTATGGCCATGCAGACCGATTGTTGTCAGTGAGGGAGATTCAAGGCAAATTGGAATTCAAACAATGGGTCAGAGTGTTTTGATCAGTCTGAGCAGGAGAGTGATGGAGTAGATGCTTGTTTTTCGAGGTCTCTTTGATGGTGTCTCTCTGTGGCTGTTTGCATTTGAAATCTGAAGTTGTGTTCTTTACCATTTAAGCTGTTCTCAAACTGTTGACTCTCTCTTTGGAAAGTGCAGTAAAAAAGGTCTTCTGGCTGTCAGTCTTAGAGCTGTTCTATCTGTAGAAATGTGTGTCATAGGTTCTCACGCTTTTTCTTGATTTCCTTAGCGTTATTTAGAATGAAAAGAGACGTGTAACTGATTCTTTTATTGCTAAAAGTTTGTATCTTTCCCACTATTGAGAAGTTAGGTCTTGGTTATGAAACATGACTGTGACGCAACTTCAAAAAAAGCCGGTGGATTTTTCACTTTCTCGGGGTCCACCAAACCGGCAAAACACACGACAAAAGAAACAAAGATGTACAAACTCCAACCATAGCTGTCTGTCTGTGTGTGTGGTTGTGTGTACAGGTCTCTATCTTTCTCTCATTGGAGCACACTAGACAGGTGGCATTCTCGCGTGTGCAAACCCTCAGTGTAGAAAAATAAGTGGTAACACAAAGTTTGCAGATGTTACAATAAATGATTCATGTATTGGATGCATGTGATGAATATGTATAACACATGTTTTTATAAAATCTGAGCTAATTTACAATTTAATCTATTCCATGGTGTTTTATTTATACCCGACTCTCAGTTTAAATATGGAAATTTGTTGTTGTCATTTTATAATTGGGACAGTCTGCATTGATTTCTGGATGGTTTCATTCGGGGAAGATCATCAGAATTTCATGAGATTTGACTTTTGACTTTTTGTATTCTCTCACCACAATAACATGGGAGGTTACTTGAGGTTAAGACTCGAGACTTGTCTGGGACTTACACTCATCTCTGCCTTTTTCAGTCATGGCCTGTATTGACAAGCTTTATAAGGTTGAAGTTCAGATTGTATTTTGCACCTTAACTGTGACTTGCTTTATTTTTCTCATACTGCCTGTGCTGCAGCACCTCTTTTCACCCCATGGATGTACAGTATTAACAGAACTGGATAAAGTGATGGAGGTAGGGCCCGTTCACCCCAAAGAAAGTTGCTCAGTGGCGCATGAAGCTGAAATGGCCTGACTCTCAAGACCAAAAGTACCCAATTGTGGGCACATGGCGTACCTGCGTTTTGCTCAAGCCCAGCCTCCGATCCCTCCCTGTAGGCTCAGTCAAATGAATGAAGAGAAAAGATAACTGGATTCTGCTTTTAGCACATTTTATAATTTTTAGACCCGACTGATTTTAGTAAGGTTGATTTAGTTAAACTGATTTACTGACATCTCTTCCCCGATGTAAGTGATTGCGAAAAAGTATTTCTAGGCCCGATGATGTAACAGACTGACACATAAGTTGTAGTTCCACTATATTTTGTGCTTTAACGTGTGTTGCACGTCCTGGTGGCTTGTTTCACCCTCTGTCTGAATCAAGAACCAAGTCTGTTCTGATAGGTTAGCTTTGTTTTGACTGCTCAACCACTCAGAGATGTCCCTAGCCATTAGCCTATCAATGTGTTGGAACAAAAGCCAATAGAAGGGCAAGTGTTACATAATGATTTCATGATGTTACTGAAGCAAAGAAAGTTGGCAAATCATTTCTGTTAGCATTTGCAGACCATGTGCATGCACTCAAAGCTATATCGCACACCACAGGAGAGGGAAAACCAAAGCATGCATAATAGGGCTCATTTAAGCAAAAACTCATTTCTTAGTAAGAAATATTTTGTTTTAATTTAATGACGCATAAACCCCCATTAGTTGTGACTGGACTAAGTTTGAATTACAAAGAGCAGGTGCAGCTGGCAGCTGGCCCCGTGGCAACAAGCTCGATGTTGCCTAGCAACAAAATCATCAGGAATTCTCAGGTACAGCTTCTCTTTTTGATGAAGGCCGAGCAGTTTTATTTATAAAGCATGTTATATACACAGAGAGGGTATAGGCTAAAGGTGCTTTACAGAGAAGTTTAGACAGCAAAATATATTCGTAAAACCAAACACACAGTTAAGCTCACACACTATTTTATGAACATATTATTTGACCTACTGAATTAAGAAAAAATGAACCAAAGAAAGTGAAAACATTGAAGCAAATTCAAGCAGTATACGCGTATAGATTCTCACTTAAAGGTCTCCTATTGTGCTATAGCTGAACAATATATTGTAGGGCTATGTGTCTATACATGTATTTTATACCTGTTGTGTTTATTTCATTATCTTTGCTCTTAAATGACTGTTTTTAGATGCCCTTTTATAATGTGTTTATGCTGCACTATTTTTTACTGCCCTTAATGTCTCTCATGTTTGTAAAGCACTTTGAATTGCCTTTTGTTGAAAGGTGCGATTCATGGGTTTCAGTCACGTGACTTTTGTTGTCCTGCCGCCATCTTTAGGACCGTGCAGAGCATCGAGTGCTAAGCGCCTTCTAATGGTTCGAGTGGGAAATGGCTAGCCAAACTCACCTCTCCGCGGAGGAGAAGCAGCGTTACGTGACAAAAACAAGTATTTGAGGATTGGATCCATATGTTCTGCCAAATGGCATACTAACCCCGCTTTTTTTCCCGCTGAATATTTGCCAAACGTTTGTTTCGGCGACATTTTCATTTACCTGGTACACAACCCGTCGCCTTACAGCAGGGAGTCTCTGAAGGCGTTCAAAAGCACTGAGGCGTACCTTTCTTTTCGATCAGGATGGGAACACGACCCGCGGATTTATCATGTGAAGATTAAGAAAATGTTCGTAATCATAGGAAAGGTAAGATACGTGTTTACGTACTATGGTCTTATTACTATGCTATTAAGTTGCCTGGTGCTTTTAACTGACCTAGCCAGCCAGGCTAAGTCAAAGCTAGAAGCTAGGCTAATAATTAACATTTGCCAATGGTATCATTAACTGGTCTTATCTGTTAATGTAAACATAGTAATGTAGAAAATAGCTAGCAGTCTTAAATAATGTTATATGTTGAATCATGGGTTATCATGTAATCTGTCTAAATTTATCATTTGCAATTTGTGTTTCAAACTTAATAATAATAAATAAAAATAAATAAAAAATAATAAACCAAAGGTAATTGTTTACTGTGTATTTTAAATATACCAGCCCCTGTAATATTTTATCAGTATTTGGCTGGTGCTAATTTCCACCCATGCTAGCTAGGCTACCTAACGTCAGTTCAAGTCAACTCACCCGAAATAAAATGCTCATTGCACAGCCTGGAGTGTTCTGTTGGCGTCCATTGATCCATTTTAATTGCAGCTATCCATTTCTGTCTCCTTTCTGTGTTCTTGGGAATGTTATAAAATGTGTGTCCATCTTTATTTGACTTGCTGTTATTGCAGCCCACAACACAGCAGATAGATGGCATTGTTTACTTTAGCGTAGTAAACGGTCCTCAAGATGGCGCTGCGATTCATGTGTGACGTCACATGAAACCCATGAATAGGCACGCCCATTTCAGTCCTTTTCCTGAAGCGCTGATTCTGTGACTGTCGCTTTAAATCTGAGCTGAGCTGAAGCTGGCCTCACCCCTTTAGAGCGTCATGATCTCTCTGTCTGAAGAGAGAAGTTTCTACCGGAGAAACTCAGCTAAACACTGCCGTGATTAAACCCCATACTATGTTCCAAACCACATCCAGCATTATTTCTGAAACCCTTCTCAGTGTTTACCTCTAGAACAGAGACAGTATATGTATCATATAAACAACAACTCTAAGTCCCTCCTGCAGACATCCTGCTGAACACACAGAGGCCCTGCATAGGGGATTCAGCTCGCGACTGCATATTGCGGACGATAGATTGACACGTGTCACGTGGGCGGGGTGTTGCCATGGTTTCAATGTAAAGCCAGCCTACATTTTGGTTATGACGTCATATCGGCATCAAATCTGGATGAGCTCGTTTTTACCCCCCGTTTTTAGAGATGTGGGTAAGGAGGGAAAAAGAGAGGGTTGTATTTTCTAACACTTTGTCAGTCTCCTTTCACACCGGGGACACATATTTATGTATAAAAGACAGGAGAAAGTGCATTTTGCATAATAGGGGACCTTTAAAGCATAGCCTTCAGAACCGTTCTAACAAAGCAGAAAGAACGTCTGTCCCTATAACAACAAACACAATTAGTTTTTTAGTAACATTGCTATCCTGCTAATAATCCCCAGTTTAATCCTGCTGTGCCGTTACTCCCAAAGCTTGATGATAGGAAACATTGAGATACTGCCTATTACTATGTCCGACCATGCACCTGTTGTATTTATACTAATGAGATACGGGCCATAGACCCACCTCCTATCAATGTAAAGTTAATGCATCTCTTCTTAATGATAATAAATCTACCTTCGTCATCACAGCACAGCTCAAGAAATACTCACATACCAATACACCGCCTGAAATCACCCCTCTCACTGTGGGACTGTGCTAAAGCATACATTATGGAGCTGCGTATTAATTTACATGTGCTAGGAGAAGGATGCTAAACAGCGGGGATTGGGAGATAAAATAAAAGAGTTTGAACATAAACATAAAAAACCCGGAGTCAACCACTCCCATAAATAATCTGCAGTGAGAGTTTAATAGTTTACCATCAGATAAGTCTGAGGAACACTTAAGATTTACTAACCAAAGATATTATGAATATGGCAACAGGACAATCGTCTTTATTAGCATTTAGATTGAGAGAACAGCAGTCATCTAATATAGTTCAGAGAATAAAATCCCAAGATGCCTTTGTCAGAAAACCCGATAAAATAGCAGAATGGTTTGCAGCCTTTAACATATCTTAATATGAGAATATGAACACTTCAACGACTAAAGAGCTGGATAAGCAAACAGAGGAATGGGGTATTAAGCAGGTGATCACTTAAAGGGGTAGATGGAAATATTCATGCATTCTATGAAAAGGTGTGTTTTTTTGTCCTCTGATATTAAAAGCCTACCGCTATGCATTAGACTTTGATAACATGGCAGCTGTTTGGACATTTATATTATATAAAGAGAGAAAATACCCCCCCTTTAATGGCAGTACAAGTCCAATATCCCTACTGAGGGGGGATACTAACAGCAATTTGGGCTTGACGAGAAAATCACTCATGCGATTCATCAGGATCAGATTTATCACTAAAACATATTATAGGGATAATCTACTTAACGTTATATCGTATCATAAAGATAAGGAACCCGAATCCATGATTTTATCCCTAGATGTTCTATGGGCATTTGATCTTGAATCATGGCAATTTATACACGGTTCGGATTTGGCCCGGACAAATGGGATACAAACAGTCTGTCTCGGCAGGCCGCTGTCAAAGTCAATGGTTGTAGATCAGGGAGATTTACATTGGACATAGACAAGACCTCTGCTAATCGCTATCAGTGTCGTAACTGTTGGTATCAGAAACAAAAGTGGTATTAAATAAATTGTGATGAATAAAGAAGCTTAAATAATCATTCATGCAGATAATGTGTTGTTATATCTAACAGAACCAATAATGCATTCAAAGAGGCTTATTTCAGAGTGGGTATTACTAAGCTAACAAGGTCAATATGGATCACACAAAGTTTCACATTTTAGAGTAGACTACTTCATTTATTTCAGATGCAACCTGCAAGTATTTTTGAGGTCAGTTTTTGCATTTCTACAGTGAACTAAAAGACAAAGAAAACAGAAAATATTTACAGAAATAGAAGAAGTAAGAATGTGGGGGGAAAATGAAAATACAATTATAAATAATAAGTAATAAATAAAATAAATCAATATTATATGCACATAATAGTAATAATAATAACAATAAGTCAATAAAGGTCCAATAAAATACAAAAATTAAAATGCTATATAAAAATAAGAAGTAAGTATGTGGGGGGGGGGGATTAAATAATAAATAATAAATAAATAAAGTAAGAAGTGAAGTGCCTTGCATATTGTCTAAGAGTTGAATTGTCGGATGGCCACATGTAGGAATTACTTCTTGTTTTTTTGTTAAGAAGTATGGATTTAGGATGGCAAATACACACGTTGGCTTGATATAAAAAAGATGTACCCAGACACACTGCAAATCCACTCTTTTCTAAATGCCCATATAAAAGAATTGGCAATTAGATCCCTCTTAACATCTGAAATAAAATGCAGTCAGCTTTTGGGCTCCCAATGCTAAGCTCATCATTATTGGTATTTGTTTGAGGAACTGTCCAATAAAGGCAAAGATAATCTGAATAAATAAGCTTTGGATTTTATGATTTATCTAGATATCCACTTGGTCATGGTCTGGTTTATGTGCTCCAGTTACACGCAACACATGTTAGAGACACTGAAAACACACATGACCAATCAGTCCCATATACTGTGGTTACTTCATAAGCTAAGTGTATTCTGGTGAGAGGTATTTCATGCCCAACATGAATTCCACCTGACCTCTCAGTGGTTCTCCTGGGAATAATACCTAAAGGCCTGGACAGAAGGGGCGAAGAAATATCTTTATATATATTCCTCACAGCAGCCTTGAAGTGAACAACCATTACAGGGCTGACTCTCCCATACAAAATACGCAGCTTTGAAAATGGTGGGACATTTATTAGATTGAGCAATTACATGCTTATTAAGGCTCCAAAAATCCACCTTTACTTAGCGCTGGAACCGTGTCATGGGTTTAATAATGAAAAAAAGAGAGTTATTGATTCTCTGCCCTCCTGCCTGTACATTCACTATGTACACTCATCACAAACCATCCTTACCCAGAGTAAATACTGCACATGCATTTGTTTTCCTACGCTTATATACCATCAAAAGACCAAGTACAGTTTTAAAATAACTTTTATGATGGTTTTATTATACATACATATATTTTAGAGTGGATTTTTATCGAGTTTTGATTTTGTTTTATCTTGTTTAATGCTAGAACAGTATGCGTACAAATGAAGAACACGAATATGTGTGCATGCATTTTGTTTTTTGAAACAAGTTGATACATCTATAAATAAATAAATTAGAAAATGTCGGAAATAATAATAATGAACCAGAATGATAATAATGAAAACAGTATTAATTAAAAAAAATATAATAATGACAATAATAAAAGGGCCATACATTTCAGTCTTTATGTGCAACATCTTCAATCATATTATATTCTACATCTGTTGTTGTACCTATCATTTTCCATTCATGTGCATATAGACTTCTTACTTTCACATCTTGCAACCTTCTTTTGCACTATTTTATTCATATCCTGTTGTCTCTTCCAGTATTTGCATTGGTTTTGTTTGTTTTACGTCCTATATGTATTCATGTTGAATTGTTGGAGGAGTAGGGGGAGTTTTTCATTGCTATATCTACACTGTAGCTACTGTGCAAATAACAATAAACACTTTAAATCTTTAATATTGAATTTAGTTTCATAACCTGCAATCGCTGGGTTTAACCAAAAAAGCAAGATACAAATTGTGTAATTTAAAACACACGTTAAACATTTGATTACAGACATCATTTTGTTGCCAGATGACCATGGAGATGTCTTCACATTGGCCTCTATCTAATCATGGACTCTTCTACTCATCAGGAAACATCCCTAAGACCCTGCATAAATAAATGCCAAGTAATTAATCATGATCCTGAAATCCCACCGCTCATTTCTCACCTCAATGTTCTGTTCTTGCAGATATTAACAGTTGAACATTGTGCTTCGTTTAGCAATAACTTCTGGCAACAGTTCCACCGAAGCTCCGCTGACGTCTATACATCCACTGTTTGTCACGTTAGGAAAAACCTTGGCAGGCATCTTCTATCAACCTCATAAATACCCTTGTTGGGCCATTATCTGCACTAGTCCGGTTGTTATTTTCCAACATTTCCATTCGTTCCTGAAGGGGAAGGTCAGGGGATGGAAATAGCTGGAAAGGGTTACTGCAGAGAGAGCTGCAGCAACATAATGAATGAATGGAGCTGGCTAGAGTTATGACTTATATGGATTTAATGCGTTCACTGGGGATGCATTTTCCTGACATGAGGGACATTGTGACTCATTTTGTGGGTCCAATTTGTTTAATCGCATCAACTGCTCCGTGTTGTTTACACTTTAATTTAGCCATGTAATTTCCGTTTTTTTTTTTAACCCTGGCCTGAATAGATATTTAGTGTTGAGACATGAGCAAACCAACTTCAAATGAGAGCCTCTATTTTATGGGGTAGACTGTAATCAATGATAGACCAATGTCACAATTTAGCAGGAGGGTGGAACCAAACACAATGGTGGAGGTATAAACCTTAAAACCCTTCACCATCGCTGTTTGTATGCTTTCCATCCCTCGGAAAAGTATGGGGACTCATCGGCTTTGCTCCGAGGCGTTGTTGTTACTGACTGTCCCAAAGGTCCACACAGAGCTGGGGGGAAAGGGCCTTTTTTCTTTGAAAGTTATTCTTTGGGGGCTTTTTGCCTTTAATCGGATAGGACAGTGGAGAGTGACACGAAAGTGGGAGAGAGAGTCGGGGCGGGATCCGGAAAGGACCACGGGTCGGGAATCGAACCCGGGTCGCCGGCGTACGGTGCAGGTGCCCCAGCCAGTTGCGCCACGGCCTGGGCCAGGAAAGGGCATTTAGCCATGCTTCTCCATTTGCTTGAAACCTGCTGAAAAATGAGCTGAAAGTCATTTGAGCCGATCTCTCTTCCCAGATTTAAAGTGCTTCTTAATGGCCGACAAGCAGGCAACTCTGTTTGTTGATGCATTGTATGATGATGTTGCTGATTGTGACTGTGATATATTCTCTGCTGTTGTTTCAATTGGTGTAACTATGCTGCTGCTTATCTTTGCCGGGACTTCCGTTCAATCTCAATGAGAGGTAAATAATAAAAGGAAAACAACAAGAAGCAAGCTTTGATATACAAAGCTAATAACGAAAAAAATGTAATCCACAAATCAGAGAAACCAGGCAAAACAAAATGAAGAAAAAGAAAGAATGAGTAACACACCGGATAAGGCACACGCAACAAGGGCAGCAACACAAGGAATTGCAATTGATAAATAAACATCAGTACACATTATGTAACATTAGGTTTCCAGATTAAACACAAGCATTGTCTGGCATTGATGGCCCTAGTAAAGACACAAGGGCAACATGTTGATGAAATAATCAGGGTGGGGCAAACAAATACAACAAGCAGGACAACATCAAGGCAGGAAGTCAAGATAGACATTGGGGAAAAACCAAAGTCAGAGCAGAGGGAACTGACATTGTGGAAGGCAGTGTCTTCTCTTTTCTGCAATAAAACCTGATTCCTATAAAAACCCTTCACAGTGAAGTCGGAGGATTACCTGGAGTAAGAAGGCCATTGTGACTTCAAAGACTAGTTGCCATCAGCCGCTGTCAAGTTTTACTTATGTCATTCTCCTTGAGATGCACAAACAAATTCCCTCACACCTGCTCTGTAATAGGATGGCAGCACAAAACACCAACAACCTCGGCAGATAAAACCTTCTGCACGGTTATATACAGCCTGACAGAAGTGAGGAACATGTTGTTTGTGATGTGAGTTAAGTAGCCCCTTCATAGGCAAGAGGAGCAGGACACCAAACAGCTGCAGCACACAGATTAACATACATCCAGTACATGACTCGTCCCTGCTAAATTGGATTAGTAATTGCAACTTTCACTCTGACTTGAAAAGTACATGACAGCACTGAGTTCCTAATAGCTTCTCAAAGTGCCCTCAGTGGATTAAGTGGTAAATGTGGCAGATGAAAGGGAGCTGACAGCCTCCTTTCTTTAATTGGTCGATGAAAAATCATCACTCATTCATTCTTTTGCCACACATAAAGGAACTTCTCTTAGCATGGGCCATTTTCGTATATATGGCGCAAGTGGTATTTCTTTTCATTTCCTATGCTGGGAAAACACTGTGCCATCATTTGCCCACGTTGTTTAAAGTGCAGTTCTAATGAAGCACACACCTACAGACACCAGTGGAGCTGTGTGCGATTTTCAAACAACTCAATAAGATCTGTGAATAGCTGTATCTAAAATAGTGTTTGCTTGTCCTGCTGTCATCCAACAGACATTTGACCACAAACAGTAATAATAATTGCTCCTGTGTTTTTGTGCTTTCAATTTCATGTTATTTTTATAAATCTTCCTCAAACGTTTCATAACATCCAGGAACATGGCAGACTTTTCATTGATGCTGTTGTTCAATGGTGCCCTTTCTACAGTCTATATTTATACGTACACAATATTTTCTAAACATTCCCTACCTTTCTTTTGTCGAGCTTCGTGTCTTTGTACTCATCTCTCTTCTTCAGTGTAAGTTTGAAAGCAAACGGGGAAAGACTGAGTGAAAGTGCAGACATACTGATTCTGATTCGGAAATACATGTTTGGACTGTCTATGTTGTACATGTATTATCTTCTTAATTTCGAGGGGGTTTCTTCAGCCTTTTTCTTATTAACTTGGGGAATTCTTCCTTGCCTGATGTACGGGTTAAAGGACAAAGGGTGTCTATTCTGTACAAACTGTAAAGCACCCTGAGACAAATGTAGAGCGTGTGATATTTGGCTACATAAATCAGCGTTGATTGATTGATTTGATTTATATAATGCTTTTCTACATACATTTATTTCGAGAAAATACAGGACAGAAAGAAGTCACATAGGTGAGTTATGACATTAGGGTAGTGTTTCCATATAAAGCAGGTTTGAAGAGGTCTTGTTTGAAGGATGGTAAGGGGTTAGACTGTCTAATGTGAATTTCAAAGGGAGGCTGCCGCAACAGAAGAGGATCTCTCTGTCTTTAGGGTGTCCGCATATCCGGACCTGAGGCAACGGCTGGGGATGTGACAGTGGAGGTGGTCGAAGAGATAGGTACTGGTCAGGGTGTTTAGGGCGTTGTAGTTGGTTGAAGTCTATCCTGTATTTGACTGGGAGCCAGTGGATGTTGTTTAGGACTGGAGTGATGTGTGTGTGTGGTTCTGGAAATAGTGAAATGTATTGGTGATTTTGTTAGGTGAGCCGTATAGGAGACTATTGCAGTAGTGGAGTCTGGAAGTGAAGAGGGCCTCGAGTGTTTCTGCAGCAGGTAAAGATAGGGAGGGTCGGAGGTGGACAGTGATTTTTCTGTACCTTAATCAGACGGTTCAAATTCAGACTTGAATGTTTAAATAAACATGACAACATTTAATAAAATATATGACAATAAAAATGGACTTAATTGAGAAGTTGAGTTGGGAAACCAGCAATCTGTGCTTTGCTCAGTTTATCAAGGTTAAGTATAGGGCTCTTTTACAAAACAAATAACAAGGATGTAAATCAATCCAATATTTATTCATATATATGTATATGAAAAAATGAGCCTTTATCAAGCTGAGGGCAGACAGCTGGAGCAAATCGCAAATCGTTTCCCAGTAATAACACTTCCAATAATGGTCGAGAGCCAGACACACACAGGCTGGGATTTAATGCGCAGGATGAATTTCTGGGCTCCTGGTGTGACGTTCTGCCTCATCTATTGTGTGATGAATCCATCACCCATTTCCTGGCTCAGTGCTGTCATTTGAATTCATACATCATTAGCATAAAATGTTTGTGGGAACTTTAAAGGGCTTCGACAATCCGCCTTCCATGACTGAAAAAACTCACAGCATTTCTCCACAGTGATCATCAGGAATCTAAAGCATTACCCAAATCTCCATCAAACATCATACAGAGACACAGACACAGTGACATTTTAGCTCCGTTTCAGTGAATGAGCTGTTAATAACTCCTTGTCATGCTTTACATGAATCCTACTTGATGGGAACACATCCATGCGCTCTATCAGCTGGCACAATGTGGGAGCATTAGTAACACCGGCGCTTCATTCCTCTTGGTTCTGTTTTCTTTTTGCATTTGCGATGAGGCCTCCCACTGCTTCCCTTTAAAGCTGCATTTCACAGTCATGAAGTCACTCTCAGTTGGAAAAGTATTTTCCCATCCAAGCTCAGCAGATATTGGAAGGGCAGTTATTTCATGTACTTTATCGTCACATTTCAGGCTGCTGATGCCCAGACAGTGCAATATTGGTTCAGGGTGGGAAACACGTTGTCTTGGAGCCTAATGTAGCATTCATATAATTACGCAAACCACTCAGGGTCCCATTGCACTCATCTCCCTGTTTTTCCTTAAAGCAAGGTGCTTTAAAAGATGTGTAAATCCCCTTTGCTGCCTCCTGAGATGCAGGACAGATTGGGTTGCCATAATGGGCCAGAGAGGCTGAAGACAGCATCCTTTTGTTATCTGCGAGCATGAGGACACTGTCCTCTGAGAGGATGTGGCTGCTGTTATCTTTGTCACCTGACACACACAAACAGCTGTGATACATCACCCTGCTTTTATCATTGTGCTTTTCAAACATAGTGGCCAAATCTAGCCCATCGCAGCTGTGAACAGCACATTATTGTTTTCACAACACATAGGAATCGGATAACGGAGGCTGCCAGTTAGTGATTCATTACGAAAACATGGAAGCTTATCATCGACAACAAAAACATGCTTATCATCGACAAGGACAATTGGAAAAAGAGGAAATACATCTCTTTACATTCATTCATTGACCAGATCTGGATCTAGGCATTTATCAGATGCCAGTACATGTTTTTTTTTTACATATTGCACACGGATGAAACAGCACTGTGTGACAGCAGCAGGCATGTTTCAAAGAAAAAGCTCCATATCTCTGCATGAGCCATCGCTGTGGAGGTTGCAGCGTGTCCCTGAGATGATGGGTCATTAACAGCTGCCTTTTTGATGCCAGCTGACGGCAGCCTCTCCCCTTCACAGTCAGGGAAACAACAGCGCCCTTCACTGTGGCCTCCACCCTCTCGAGCACTGAGACAATGTTTCTGACTTTCAGTGTAAGAGAAGGAGACACGGTATTTCATTTTCTTTACAATGTCCATAAAGCTCCACTTAAAACCAAGGCCACAGTGTGGACATTTCCAACGTGACAATGTAATCAGTGACATCCTTCAAAGACTATCTCTGAAGAATCCAAGTCCTCACTATTCATTAATTTAACAAAAAGAATCAGCCGGTTGGTGTTTGTGAATTGTGTTTGCACTATACAGGATTTGAAAATCACACTATGAGGCTGGAAAGGCAGACATGTTCACATTGCATGTGTGAAATGGAGGAAAGATAGCTGCAGCCCAATGCTTGTAAACAATAATGGCAGTCTAAGAAAAATACAGGCTGAAATCGAAGACGAGCTAGACATCTTTCACAACAACAAATCACACAACAATTAAACCTTTAGGAGGGCAATTAAAAACTGACATCTTTTCATTCTTTCAGGTGCTGTGAAAAAGCACTTTGAACGGTGATGTATCACGCTATGTACTTTACTTTGCTGCAGATTCGTGAAGAAGGCTGACCTTTATACATCTCAGAAACATGCACGTAATTAGACTGTACTTGTAGAAGTTTTGCTTTAAAAATGTCCATATCCTTGCACAGTGACGGAGGTTAAACAGGTGTTAGTTCGCAGAGCCGCAAAGCCCGTTATAGAACTATAAAACACTTAACTCACCACTGCCGTTTGGAACCATTAATGCAGCTTGAGTTGTTCTCTGTGGATAAAGGAGCTGGTTCATGGTGCTGCACATCCACAATGTGTTGCATTGCTTCCTCCAACCGGATCGGACACAGCTGTGCAGGCAGATGTTCATACTGGGGATATAGTCCTCGTGTGACATGCTACATTTCTCAATTGTGCAGTGATAAACATAAACAGTAATGCCTCATATTTAAAGCACCATGAGGCAGTACATTACAGTCATCCTAATAGTACAGTAGCGAGGTTTGCCATTCGTCACCTGATAGTAAGAGTACAGCAAAGCTATCATTAAAAGACCATCTGTGTTGGAGAAATAATACAGACTGTCGGCAGCCTGGTACTCCAGGACTAGTACATAAATATACACTGCCCGGCCAAAAAAAAGGTCACCAGCCTGATTGGGCAGTGCTATGATCTGGGGTTGCTGCAGTTGGTCTGGTCTAGGCTCAGCAATGTGCCCAAAGAATGAGGTCAGCTGACTACCTGAACATACTGAAGGACCAGGTTATTCCATCAGTGGATTTCTTCTTCCCTGATGGCACGGGCATGTTCCAAGGTGACAATGCCAGGATCCATCGGGCTCAAACTGTGAAAGAGTGGTTCAGAGAGCATGAGACACAATTTTCACACATGGATGGACCACCACAGAGTCCAGACCTGAACCCCATTGAGAATCTTTGGGATGTGCTGGAGAAGACTTTGCGCAGTGGTCCGAATCTCCCGTCACCAGTACAAGATCTTGCCGAAAAATGACAGAAATGAATGTTGTGACATTGCAGAAGCTTGTGGAAACGATGCCACAGCGAATGCGTGCCGTAATCAAAGCTAAAGGCGGTCCGACGAATATTAGAGTGTGTGACCTTTTTTGTGGCCAGGCAGTGTATATTAACACATGCAATTCATTGATGGGATGTAACATAATATATGTATTTCATCACTGTATCTATAACAAAGCACCAGAGAGCTGCAGGTCTGCTGCAACCCTCACTTCTTTTCATTTCTGCCGCCTGTAATTTAATCCAATGACTATACTGCACTGTTACTGTAATTCTTGTATTTTACACTTTCTTATCCTATTGATTCAACGTGTTTAAATATCATTGTATTATATGTTTCTTTTGCACTTGTTCTGTTTTGACACTTAGTTGAACTGTGCTATATTATGCTTTGCCTTGCCTTACTGTATGGTATTTAACTTGAGTATTTCCATTTAATTTATAATCCCACATTAAACTGAAAGCTATAGATATGTGCTTCTTGCCGGATGAATATAAAACATAAATCAATGTAAAGATTGTTTATTAAATTTCATTATTGTTAATAATGGACTAAGCAAAGCAGTGTGTAGTTACAAGTACTCCTGTTTACCAAATTAAAATCCAACACTATTTTATTTACGGTTTTACTTTAAACACTTTAAGTAAATTTGAATGCTTTTACTGTAAGCTCTAAGCTTTATGACAGTAAGCTCTTGAATGCACTGCTTTTACTTGTCACAGAGTATATTTACACGGTTGTAATGCTACATTTTAATTAGGTAGGCTAGAGATCTTCCTACCCCACTGACAAACTGTCCTCTTACTTTGGTTTTTAAAAAGGCCGCTTTAAGGGGTTTGACTACGCTCCATAGCTCAGTTGGATATAAACGCAAAAGGCTGAGATACTAAATTAGAAATTAGTCTGAAGTATTTGACAGCAATTTGGAAAAGGCCCTCAGCTGTTTCACCATGATAATGATTCTGCACAAAGTCAGGTTCATACAGAAACGCCTGTGTGTCCTGTACTGTAAGGGTCCTCTAACCCAGCGGTGTTGATTCGACTGCAGCACTACGTTGGATATCCTTAATTGTTTAATGAGAGTGATAATGAAGAAGCTGAAGAGCCAGCTGCTGTCATTCAAGAACACAGAGAAGTGCCAAAAAGCTTCAAGAACATTTGGCTAATAATATGACAACGTGTTAATTGAAATTACAGTTGCAAACACAATTTCACACCGTTTATTTTTATCTGTTCAGCTGTGAAAACACATGTTGTTTTTACCTGTAAACATGTGGTTGAGTTGGTAAAGAGAGTATAATAAGGGCTGAGATTGAACACTTGAGGCCATGCCACATTGAGTTAAAATGAGGTCATTGTTGTTTTGGAGAGATTTCTCTTTGGCTTTTTTATGGACTAGTTGTCTTGCTATAAAAATAAATCTTTTTCCCAAGTGGCACATCTCTGTCAGACAGCAGCAGGTTCCCTCCAGGTTTTTTGTCAGTGTTTTTGCTGGATTCATTCACCCACCTTCACAATCCCTCCAGGGCTTGCAGCAGGGAAGCATTACCACCACAGCATGATGGCTTTTTTTATCTGGCTTTTTTATGGGTACTTTGCATAGACTTTGTGAAATATTGTCACCTATCAAATTATATAAAGCCATTGTTTAGTTTAGGGGGTTGCCCTGATGGTCCCCATATCAGCTACACCTAAAACTGAGCCTCATGGGCAAAGAGCTTGATCGTGAGTTATGCCGAGATGGATTTGGTGAATCAAGCACTGCAGACAGTGCACTTTGCTCTGCATCGACCAATCTGCTCTTTACTTTCTCACTGAGAGTGGGACCCTAGTACTCTGCAACAAAAACAAGACTGTAATCCTGCCTGCTGTTTTGGCTCCAAAATGTTGGAACGAGCTCCAAAGTGATATCAAGACAGCAGAAATAGGACATATTTTCCACTGAAACTGAAAACTCACGTTTCCACAGCACGTTTGCCATTAAACTTAACAGAAAGAACTTTTAGTACGAACAAGGTTTAGCCCATTTGAAGCAATTACAATTGTTTGGCTAACTTGAGGCAAATATACCTGCCTGTTTCTTGCTGTTCTGAGATTGTATAATCATGGTTTATTGCAGTTTTTGTAAGGTACTTCGGATTTCAGCTAAATGAAATGTAATGTATAACTGTAATGTCTGTCTTAGCAGCACCGACAGCTAGCTCCCAACAATCTGCTACAGCACCCAACTGTCACTCAAAGTATCCACTCCCTTTAGCACTACTCTACACTAGTGGCTCAGCAAGTTGGGGCTCAGACTGGGAATTGTAGGGTCTTTTGGGGAAACCAGTGTCTTTAAACACAGAAATGAACGTGGAGACAGAAGGCATGACAAGTGGCATAGGATCCCGGGTTAGATTTTAGACCAGGTCCTCTGCTTAGGGACCAAGCCCCAGTATATGGGTACATTTTCATTCTTAATTTAATTCCAACACCCTCAAGTGGATATTTGAGGCTGCTTGTGTTTGTTTATATGCAAACTACTGTCCCCTAGATGAGCATGTACACTGAAAATGTTTTTGGAACATCCGCATTGGCTTCATTGTTGTGAGCATCCGACCAAGGGCAAAAGTGTTTGAGCCAGCTTTGAATTGCCCACACTTGAGAGCGGGTCAAAAAGCCTGGCATCATAAGTTGAGAGAGAGACAATGAATCAGAAACATGGGGATAATCCTCAAAGGCTTTCACGGTGTTACATTCAAAAGGGGCTGAAAGTAGTTGTGTAAAGAAGGAAAAAAGGAAGCTTTAAAGACAGAGAAAAATGACTGAATACATCTGCAATAGGGGGGGGGGGGGGGGGGGGGGGGGGGGGGGGGGGGGACGGAGTTGTTATGTCTACAGGTCCAACAAATTACACATAATTAAAACAACCTCCAAATCCACTCAAAAAGCATGACATGCCTCAATGTAAATGGGGTCTTTGTGCACACACTCGTTACCCTCTCACACACTCAGCAGGTCCACAGCGGTGTTTTTTCTCAAAATGTTGTATTCTGTATATGTAATCAGGGACTCTACAGTTGTGTACTCTAAATTATATTCTGTGCTTTGAAATTTTAATTTTATTTGAAGTTTTTCTTTGTTTCAGAATGTGTCTTTGTCTTCACAGTAGGGTTATTGACAGGGGATTGAATAACCAGCGGTTGAACTCTCAGATGCAGAGTGTTCAGCCACTCTCAAATTAAATCCAGTTCTTTTTTTTAACAATGTTGTTTCCCTCCACAAGAGAGAAGAAGAAGAACAACACGACAACGAAGGCGACGAAGAGGAAGAAGGGTAGGAAAGACACTTTAATCGCTGCCAGGTGTCTCTGCATTTCCAACTTGTATTAACTTGAACAGCTTTACAGGATGCACGTCTATAAAAGACACACTTGAAATGCAGCACATGAGCAATTAAAATAGAAATGCAATGTGATCTATAAACGTCCTGTTATTTTTAACTTTGCTTTGCGACTCAATGACTGCATTGAACAGTGACTCCCTCTCTCTCTCTCATGTACCAGCTGCCAAATATAGTACGAGCACTGCAGCTCTATCAATAACAGTCCCATCGTGTTTGAATAGATGTATACATAGGATGCAAAAGTATAAAAACCTATTTACTTTGACGCACAGAAGAAGCTTAATCGTCACACCTTTATCGCACAGAGGATCACTGAGCAACAGCACTTCTAACAGGTGGCCCCACCTGTGATGATTTAGCTGTGTCATTGTAAAGAGGGTAAGTGCTTCTAACTATTTACACACAATCATCAATTTTTTAAAAACATTTTTGTCCCTCTCCAAGGGATTTTATGCAGTAAGAGATATCACAGAAACAACAGCGATGTTAATGAACATTTGGTGGAGAATTCAGCCATATGGCGGGGGGAAATTGATTAGTTTGTGGTGCTAATAGCTCTGTCCCGAGTCCACCCACCAGGCACTTCCAGTCCCGCAAACCTGGCCACTTTTAGGAGTGAAAACAACAATATTCTTCAAATTAAAGAGGCTCTATTTTGGTTTGGGGGTATTTTTCTTTTCCTGTAGCGTGTTGTATATTTGTGCATTGTCTACGAACACTAGAATCCCTGTGTTCTCTCCCACACTCACCCCTGCCTGAAACACCTCCATTGAACTCCTTGGTTCACTTCCGTGACATTTCTGTGTAACACTCGTGCTCAAACACATAGTACGTGACAGGCTAAGGGGCGGGACATCATTAAGCGATTGATCAATCACAACAGAGTTGGCCAGCAAACCAATCAGACCAAGGGTGAAGCACAGTCAGTATGAGACAAATAGAAACCTTCTAGAAAATTAAAGCATGGAAACAAACAACACAATACAAATGTGTAAATGTACCTGCCAATTAATTTGATTCTGATTCTGATTATGAATAGGACCCAGACCCTTTTAACACATTCAGAAGTGCCTTGATTATTCAAACCACACTATTTCCCTGGCAGAACATTAATAAATATCATTTACTGGATTCATGTTTAATTGTCTTTTCCCTTTTAATTCAAATTCCTGCTCATGTTAAAATAAAAGTGTATACATGACAGTAATGGATTACATGGCCACAAGCCCTGGGGGGAACTGGACATGAACACAAGATAAAACGAGAACAAGAAACAAAGCTGTCAAGTCAAGATTTATTTATAACGGTAGGCTTTCTTCAAAAGTCACATCTCAAAGGACTGTAGAGAGAACAAGTCCACCTAGATGTGGAACTCTGAATGAACTATGAATTACAAAAGGAAGTCACAAAGCTCCCTTTTGAAGCACATAATGTCGAACATTAATGCATTTTTAGACCTTTAATGTATTAGCTTTTTTCAAATGCAGGTATTCATTTGATTCAATTCTTGCCTTTTTCCCTTGGTTCATTGAGGGTGCTCATGCCATGCACCTTTCCTTATTGGTCGGAAAGGTTACTGAGAAGAGTTGCCTCAAAATACTTTATTTTTTCTTCTTGATTAGAGCACCCGCAGTGTACTGCCTATTGTTTTCATTGTAAACACATTTTATATAATAGAGGTTATTAAATGGACAAAATATCCAGCTCCAGCGAGCATAAACTGTGACTACAAAACATGTCCTGATGCATGTTATTAAAAAGCTGTGCCGCCTCAAGAGTTTGAGGCTGGAGATAAGCTCTGATGGGTGCATACCACCACACACTTGCATGTCAATTGTTTGAAGAAAGAAGTTAAGTCAAGCAAAGACCATCTTCCAGGCAATCTCAGCCCACTTGTCATGCCCTTAATCTGTGCAATTGCTGTGTTCACAAATGCCAAAACAAAGCAAACCCTGTGCTGAAACCCTCAATGTGAATAATGCAATATACACTTATTGTGTGTTCAATTTAAGCATTGATTTATTACAATTACTGACTCCTTCCATCATTTTGGTTGCTAATATCCTTCTTTCAAAATATTGCACATTTGTTTTGGCTAAAATTGCTTATTGCTTATTTGCTTAATTTGTATTAATAAGTCTACTCATTTTTCTTCAACCCTTGTCTGCACTTTAACCACTGCAGAAAGAAGGCTGTACAAAGGATATTTGAATCTGAATACACCCTAAATAGAATAGACTTTTTGAAGTTTATGTATACAATAAACAGAAGAATAGGAGGCATTTTCTAGCTGTTGGGTTTGTCAGGAAGAAGAACCAGATTGCTGCCATATTATGCTTCAACACCTATGAACGGTGATCATCGTTCCTCCACGAGCACAGATGGTGCTTTGCACAGCTCACCTCACATTCCCTCGGGTACGTGTTGGCACCACTCACTACGACCATTTCCAATTCATCCCCCTTTTCATACCTGTTTTGACATCATGTAGGTCTTTGTAACCTTTATGTCATTTAAAAAGGTTTGATTTATGCCATGCGGGCCAATTAAAATCCATATCTTCCTTCAATTAACGACATGTGATATAATAAACAACAGAACCAATTAGTTGCCAATGGTTTCTCAGCTGTGAATCATTTAATTAAGCCATCTTAACTTTCCCTACAATATGTCTGGCATATGCCATAGTAAAGCAAAGCAAGTCAAGTGTATTTACATAGCACCTGTCAACACAAGGCAATGCAAAGTGCTTTAGATATAAACATATTCAATATGTTAATCATTATTCTTGAAACACTGACGAACAAACATTCACTTTCACCATGAAAAGAAACATTTAACACCTGCTCACATGTACGAGAGAGACTGCTAAAAGGAGCGTTATTATGCTTTTTTTTGGGGGGGGGGTTCCCTTTCCTGTAGTGTGTCATACATGGTTCTGTGCATATAAATGGTCTGCAAAGGCTAAAATCCCAAAGTTCCCTCCAGAGGGAGTTTCTCTCCCTCACACTCCCTCCCCCTGCCGTAACATACAGACATCAAGATGCAACACATTGTACTTGAGAGACTAAGGGGCGGGACATCTCTAAGTGGTTGACAAATCACAGCAGACCCAATCAGAGCAGACTGGGCTCTGGTTTCAGATAGAGGGTGAAAAGAGGTACTGCAGCACAGGCAGTACGAGAAAAATAAAGAGCTTTGTGAACATTAAAGCATGGAGACATGTCACAGTAGAGACACTAAATACAGATATGAAGCTGAGAATGAACATAAGAAGGCTCCTTTAACCCGATGAAGTCATGTAAACCTTAAAATAAAATCCCTTTTCGTGTCCTCGATGGATTGACAAAATCTACAATAATTGATTCTACAAACAAACGATTCTTTCTTTCAATGATCACAAAGCAGTACTTTTGGTCTGAACCCGTATAAAAAACGTTGCATGAATATCTATTGAAAAAACTTTTCTTGACTGTTAAACAAAAAGGATTTCTTTAATAATTTACGTCTCTCTAATTAAGCCACACTCCCTCCATCATGACCCACATTCAGCCTTTATTAAATAATATATTCGCCCTAACTGCTGACAACATATTTCAAATAAAGAGAAATAGATACAAATTCCTGGTCTTCTCTTGAACCTGCTCTTGCCATTTGTCCATAAATAAACTCCAGTGTGGCGCAGTGCTATTCCCCCGGCACTAACAGTGACAAACAGAATATTTGACAGCAGAAGAAGCATGTCCTCACCTTGATAGGAAAAGCACAACCTGACTATTACCTATCCGCCTTCTCAAAATGCAGCAGTCTGAAGTACACTGAAATATAACAGTTCTCCACACTGCTCCCACCAAAAACAAACACTTAAAACTGGTCTGTTGTTAATGAAGGTGATATGCTTGAAGCTTGCATTGTAATGTGCGTTTGTTACACAGCGTTGAAGGTAACACTCCAGTCCGTCTTGTCCTTCCTTCAAACTTAATAGTACAATTTCACAGAGGCCTGTCACCGAGGTGTATAATGCACTGATAAACAAGACACACAGTGAGGACAATTTTCACCTGCGGTCCTCTTCTCCTCAGTGCTGCTGTTATTATATCACTTTTATACATTGCTGATTCAACTTTTATCACTGGCAGAATTGCCTCCATATCAGAAAAAAAACAACATTCAGGTTGTCACACTTTAACACACAGGTTTTTTTATTTACTTCAATAAAAAAGTTTGAAAAAAAAGACAAATCTGTATGTATTGTGCAGACAGCAAAACGGTTTCCAACTCCACAAAGCAATGATTGTTATGTATTATTATATTACTTCATAGATACCTCAAAGATTCTGACAAATACTACAGTAAATCTAGATACAATAGGAGCCAACATAACCCAAATACCTGAGTATCCTCTGCCGTTATTTCATCAAATTTGCACAACTTTTATTCCCAGCAAAATGATCTTTAACAACAAAAAAGATCTCAGGTCACACTGATCTTTGACTCTTATTTAATTTAGAATAAATAGAACATTTTAATGTATTGTTTCGGACAAAAACATACAAGAAATAGTAAAACACTGTGTTTTCAACATTTAGAAAGGTAGGAATGTTATCTTAACCTCTTTTTTGTTACCTTGCTTTTTTAATTCTTTCATAGATCCTTCACATTTTTCTGACAAATGATTGAAAAAAATCTAGATTAATTTAATACAAAAAAGATGGAGCAATCTTTTTTAACCAGGAAAATCCTGTTTTGTCCGACTCGAGGATCCTCAGCACGAATGTATTTGAGCTTGTTTACTGCCTCAACAACCTTCACCAAAAAGGTACGGCAGCTTGTCTAGAGGCCAGAAATGTCCCCAAAGCACTCGGCGCAGATCTTGCTGCTGCTCATTAAAGGCTCTGGAGTTTTGTTGTAAACAAACAAAAGTAATGTTTACATTCAGGAGTACTCACCTAAGTGCACCGTGTTTATCCCAGAGCTCCCACAAATGTGTTGAACTTGGTTCTTTGCTCATAAAACATTTACAAAGCCGGTATTAAAAAGAGTTTTGTTTTTTTATCTGACATTGTTTCTGGGGTCTAATAATGTCCTTTGGCTGAAGTAAAGACGCTTTATGATTTAGACATGATGTGTATGCAGATACTGATTACAATAATAGATGTTAATGACATTGTTGATTACTTACTTGGTTTAAAAGTAACACTGTAAACCTCACAAACACTGACCCGGAAGTTAGCATAGCAAGGGCTCCCTTGACAAAATACAGTCAGATACATATCAGACTTTTGAATATTGCATGTTAACAACACTTTTGTGATTTTCAAAGTCTCAATTCAATTGCCAAAAATGAGAAGATAATGTCAATTAAAAGGGAACTACTGTATATCACAGTCAGAGGACTTGACGTCACCATCGCTAAGCTAACAGCGGCTAATGTTAATGTTGACGTTTAGTAGTGGTTAGTCTTATTCAGTGTTAGCAGCGGTCAATTTTAGGGACTCTTTGGACAATCACTAGTGGGGTATTTACTGAACAAAACATGAACTTATCATAAGTTTGTGTTAACCACAGACCCTGTTTCAGGCAATTAACCAAAAACATGTTAGAAAAACGTTAATTTCGGAACAAGGGAACCTGGAGAAATGCTAAATCATGTCCATGTTTTTCGACTAATTTCTGCAGCGCTCTATTGGTTTTCTGATGAAAGCTGGTGATTTCTTTCCCGTTAAGATGATGCTTTATTAAACCTCCATTCAGCCATCACTGTGCTCATCAGCAGTCCTTTCAGCAGCTCAGTTATGTGTCAGTGTTACAGTAAAGGCAGCAGCTGCCGTCAACCACTGTGTCTTTACCCGGGTGATGCCAGAATAGCATCTAAATTATTGAGCGGGTGTGTGGACATGACAGTTTTCAAGAATAGTACATGTGTACACAGGAAGAAAAGGGGGGTGCTGTTTTGATTCATTGATTCCATCCCCAGGGCTTCCGTCAATAAACTGGAAAGCTCTTAGTGAAACTGTGGAAGCCTTGATCGATTGCTGTAGATATAGTTAATTAAAAAACTAGAAAAAAATAGAGGCTTATCTGTTCAGTGCGAAGGACGAGTGACAAAGACAAAAAAAAAGACACCAGACCAGCCGTGTCTCCTAAATCAACACCTTTATATAATACTACCTGTGTTTGCCAAAGACATTTTGGCCGAGATATTTTTATAAGGACTGGTAAAACATTTCTTTATTTCAGAAAGTGTTATGTTGTAGGATGGTGAGAGAACAAATACTTTTGAATGGTGTCCCGTCTCATGCCTGGTGGTAAATTCAGACTACGTTTGAAATTGTGTTTTTGGATAAATATTGAATATAATTGTCTGACTAAACGTTTTAACCGTAATGCAACTATAGAAATGTTAATTATATGGCCATAATACACATTTAATTACAAGTCTCTGAAAGGCTGAGTTAAAACCATAAAAGAAAAACACATGTTTAGATCATTTCAGATTCAGATTCAACTTTATTGTCATTGCACAGAGTACAAGTACTAGGACAACGAAATGCGGTCTCTGCATTTGACCCATCCTAGTGTTAGGAGCAGTGGGCTGCCATTATGTACGGCGCCCGGGGAGCAGTGTAGGTAACCAGTGTCTTGCTCAGGGACACCACGGTGGCACTAGGTCTTTCGAGACTTGAACTGGTGACCTTCCAGTTCCCAGGCCAACCCCATATGGACTTCGCCACCACCGCCCTAACATTTCTGGTGTCGATTGGTTATTCTTATTGGTTATTGTTAATCTTTAGAGTTTCTTCCACATGATTAAGTCGCATGCTTCTTCTGCTAGCAACGTGAGTTCACTGCAAATGTCTTAAAATAACCATATTTTAAACAATCCAACCATCAAATACAGCATTTCCACAAACATAAACAACATTATCATAATAACTCAAATCTCACTCCTACATTATAATATGCACATAATAATCAACTCCACTTTTATTTATAGTCGGTTTTGACACTTAAACTCATTATTCTTTAGTCGCCACACACAGATGTACAGAAAGCTAATTAAACATGTTGACAGTGAAGGTTTTGCAGATATCTTGATTGAAATGTTTTCCAGTTATATAGATAATAAATATATTCTAGCCACCATTGTATCCCTCTATAAATGTATTTTCTGTTGCAGTGTCTTGGAGACATAGTCGAAAATGCTGGTGGTGTGCATTGTGTTTACTCTAACAGCAACATCCTGCAGCATTGTCGATCATTTTTATTTAGAACACTAATAAGGGATGCTATTTCCAAATGTGAGGTCGACTAAAAATAACACGCACCATAAGCCAATTACCAGCCCCCCCCCCATATAGCTGTTACCATGATGTAAATCCATACAAACTTGCGTAAGAATATTTATTTTTGAAGCAGGCGTTCCCAAAGGAGAGCCTCACTGTGTGGCTGAATTACTGCTGTCCTCTCTCGGGGCTCTCCGGCTCTATAGCATCACAGCCCTGCAGAACAAAGTGTCTTTGGCTGCCGTTGATTGGCAGATTCTCTCCTCCCTGCAGTTATCTGATCTCACAGGCCAGGCTCTAACCGACAGCCAGTCAGCAGCCGTAGAGGAGGAATCGGCAAAAACCCAACCACTTTGTCATCCAAGACGCCTCTCTCAAGTTCTTCATCTTAATCACACCTTGTAGCTGGCGTTCACTTTTCTGATAGCACATTAGGGATTCTGCACACACCCCGGTCCATTTAGTGCACAACAAAACACACAAAGAGCAGAGCCTTGGTCAAGTGAAGTCAGCCTTGCAGAAAAAAACACGCAATACTTTACAGTATCTCGATGAGAAAATGTGATCATTAAGTGCCTTTATGCAAATGAAGCTGCTTTGTTAAAGTGGTGGCGGCCTGGGATCTGCAGCAGCATAATCAGGCATGTAAGGTCATGAGAAATGATGGAGCAGCAATTCTCCCTCACCCCTGTCTTTCTCTCTCCTCTACTAGAGAATATAGAGCATGCCACCTGGCTCATCTATCACAGCTGGAACTGCTGAGACGGTGAGGGCTGCCAATAAACAATCCTCACAAAAATGGAGCACACAGAAAATCCACTTACAAGCAGAGAGAGGGCCTCTATGGCTCCCATAACATTGCATGTACAACTACCACTACACCGCAGTCATTCACAGGTCCATTAATGCATTGCAGTGGTTGCGTTTTTAGCTCTATCAAATAATGGATGTATGGATTTAAAAATATACAGCCAGTGACATTTATGTTTTTTTACTTTGTGAAGGCTCTCTTTTGTGACTTGCTCCTCCCTAAAATAAATCATAATGCTTCAGCTTACCATGATGTTGTAGACAGTACTGTGCTGCCTGACTTTGTAGCAAAGGTTTGGAGAAAGGCAAGTTACTTTTTCCCAGTAGTCAAAAAGAGAGTTCATAAATGTTTTTTTCTCAGTTTGGTGCAGAAGAACTTTCTCAAAGAGCGCTGATCTAAAGCCCGTTGAAAAACCAGGCCTTATCACCCGATACCAGTGCCCAACCTCACTAATGCTCTCGTGGCTGAATGAGAGCAAATCCCTGCAGGCGCGTTTCCAAAATCTCGTGCAAAGTCTTTCCCAGAAGAGTGGAGACTGTTGTAGCTGCAGATTAATTCCCATGGTTTTGTAATGATATGTCAAACAGTATGGGTGTAATGTTTGGGTGCACACCAATTGACTATGTTGTGTATGTATGGAAAATTCTCACAAATAT
Source organism: Eleginops maclovinus (assembly GCF_036324505.1). Classification (NCBI taxonomy): domain Eukaryota; kingdom Metazoa; phylum Chordata; class Actinopteri; order Perciformes; family Eleginopidae; genus Eleginops; species Eleginops maclovinus. The sequence continues at coordinate 5,284,491 of NC_086355.1, forward strand.
AATAATTATGAGGAGGATTTGCGGTAATTATGCGCTACAGATTAGCTTGGTGTTTATAAAGTAATACTGGTAAACCTAATTTAAAGTGAAGGATTTTACCAGCAAACAGAATGTACTCGTAAAGGTAAACGGACTGAATTTATATAGTGCTTTTATCCTCTATTTCATCCATTCCTGTTGCCATGTTCTCTGAAGGTTTAGGTAAAAATGGGCGTAACGGATATGCTGCATCCCATAGCAATTCAACAGAAACATCCATGAATGAGAACTCTGTGAAATAGAACAAATAAGATAACACGGACTGCTTCTCTCACACAAAGCAAGTAGCAAAGCTGCTGTTGCAGGTCAATGCTTTTAAATTATAAATGACCTCATTAATTGATTTTGTAGGAGAGTGTCAGGAGTGTGTCTGGTTACGTCTGACATTCAGGTCCTACAAAGGTGTATGAATTCAGCCTTGGCTCCTAAAAAAAAAAACCACTCCAGAGCGAAGAATTAGGTTTAGAAAGAAAGGTTTTCCATTCTGGTTTTTTGATGCATCACAAATACCGTTCTAATAGTCTGTGGATGTCCTTGTAGAGAGGGTAAATGAAAAAAATACAGGGTTCTCTCACAGGAAATGCTGTTGGTGTACCATTTACAAAAACTAATCTATGCTCTCTTCACTTATCCTAACTAAAAATGTAATTGAGAATGCATTTTGCTCTGATTGGTTAGCTGGCCGACTCTGTTTTAAGTTGGTCAACCACATCAAGCTGAACCGCCCTTAAGCCTATCACGTACTTTGTGGAGGAGCGCTAGCAAGTAGTGTGACATACAGAGGTCAATAGGCAGGGGCGAAGTGTGTGGGAGAGAAACACCCTCTGGAGGGAACTTTGGGATTTTAGCCTCTGCAGACCATTTACATGCACAATACCGGAAAGGAAAACTCCCAGAGAATAGGTTCCCCTTTAAAATCATTCCTGCAGACAATACAATGTACATTCTGGTAACAGACGAGACTTCAGAGATACACACAAGGGGGGCATCAACCTACCATCTGCCTAATGTTAAGTAAAAGATTAGTAAGCAATTTTCCCTCCCCTGATGCTAAAGCTCCTCCCGTTCACAAATCCATATGCACCTTTTTCTTCCGTTCCATGAACATATCAGTTGGGTGCCTTCTCTATTAATATCTTTGTGATCCCGTCTTTCACACCTACTATCGCCCGACCCGTTCCTCCTGTACCACCATGATGATCTTCAGATTGAGATTCAGTTGAGAAGTTCAATTTTCCACCGACTGACTTCCCCGTACCACATTCCCCTCCCGTGTACAGACTCAAGGGAATCCTGTCCTTTTTTTGTCCTCTTTTTAAAAGTTGTTATGTGTTAATAGAGCCTAAATGCCACCATTGTTGTTATACATGTTTCCAATCCCTCTCTCTTCACACATTTTATCTCCAGGATAACAAAGTATTCTCAAGTCTGATTCTGAATGTTGAATTGCCTTGGAAATAATGACTGAGTCTATATGAAAGTATTGTTCTTCTTGAAGACAGCTCTAAGAACTTTTAACTTAAAATAGTCTTCCTCGTGCTGCCAATCTTCATTACTTCATCAACAAACAAAGTGTTGGCAGACAGGTGCAAACGCGGATTGCTTGTTGAAGTTTGGTAATTATAAAGTTGGCAAACTGTCACTGGAAACTTCCACCTTTTTGGGCCTTTTTTTAACAATGTGATCACATGATTCCTTCTGAAGAAAAACACTATACAAAACACTTTACTGAAAAGCACTTTCTAGTCCAGCGAACGTCAACAGGCTCTCCGTTCCCAGCTGTGTGCATCACTTTATAGGTGTGCTTTGAGCTTCGGTATTTGCAAAGTTCGTTTATAGGTTAGGATGATTTTTGAAACTGAAGCATGTTTCACCTATTGTAAATGTTTTCTGCAGCTTATCACAAACGCAACCTAAAAATGTTCTGCAAGACTCCTGCTGTCTTTATCACCTAACAAACTAATTGATATGTTGTCACCTTTAAACTTTAGCTTGCTGAATCGTGTATGACAAACTCCAAACACGCTTAATCTGAATCTGTAACCTTGTAAAGTAGAATTTGTGACATGATGTGGTGTGTTTTTTTTTACCTAGCACCTTTTAATGTGGTGAGAGAAATTCACCATGTCTGCCATTCACATCCTCAGAGTGTTTCCCTGCGGTCAGGTCAGCTCAGCTCCCGCTTTGATGATCACTCATCTCCAGACAGTCAGTTTCAATGCCGGGCAGCTCAGCTTCTGAACACCTGTTGGTTTCAATAAGTTCCCCCAAAATCGCAACCTGACCTTTTCAATCCAAAGCTGTGTTTGAGGTGTCCCAGCTCACTGTCATCTTCATCTTAACCTGGCACAGCACGTCTCCCCTCTCTTCAACCTCTCAAAAGTATAGCTGCCTCTCCCAGCAGTCAGTGGCTCAAAGGCTTCTTCAGGGGTCCACACAGTTGTTTTGATCCTTTCTCTGTTATTTATTTTATTTGAACAGTTTCAAAAATGGGGTTAGAGGTGTTTTGTTATTGTTATTGCAGGCCTGCTGAACAACACCTGTCCAAATTGCCAGAACAGTTTGGCACGGATCAAGGACTTTGTGCGGAAAGGCGGAGGGGTAAGAAGATATGTAAAAGGTCTTCTTCAGAAACAATTGTATGCGATTTAATGAGGGTGATCGGGTTGAGGTCAGAGTAAAGGTAATTACTAAGATTGGCATAAAACAAGAAACTATGCCAAGAAACACCTGAGGTTACTAGTCAGGGCTTGCATACGTTTTTTATATTGAGACTTTTTTACTTATTACACACTTTTTTATTATCCATCCATCCATCCATCTTCTCCCGCTTTTCCGTCAGGATCGCGGAGGTAACAGCTCCAGCAGAGAGCCCCAAACTTTCCTTTCCCTGGCCACATCAACCAGCTCTGACTGGGGGATTCCAAGGCGCTCCCAGGCCAGTGAAGAGATATAATCCCTCCACCTGGTCCTAGGTCTACCCCTCGGTCTCTTCCCAGCTGGACGTGCCTGGAACACCTCCCTAGGGAGGCGCCCAGGTGGCATCCTCACTAGGTGCCCGAACCACCTCAACTGGCTCCTTTCAACGCGAAGGAGCAGCGGTTCTACTCCGAGTCCCTCCCGGATGACTGCACTTCTCACCTTATCCCTAAGGGAGATGCCAGTCACCCTGCGGAGAAATCCCATTTCGGCCGCTTGTATCCGCAATCTCGTTCTTTCGGTCATGACCCATCCTTCATGACCATAGGTGAGGGTAGGAACGAAGATGGCCCGGTAGACAGAGAGCTTTGCCTTCTGGCTCAGCTCTCTTTTCGTCACAACGGTGCGGTAAAGCGACTGCAGTACCGCTCTCCGGCCCATCTCACTCTCCATTGTTCCCTCACTCGAGAACAAGACCCCGAGATACTTGAACTCCTTCACTTGGGGTAAGGCTTCATTCCCTACCTGTTTTTATTAATTCTATATTAACATTGTATTTGATCTTTTGAAAAAGGCCAGATAAATAAAATACACATAATATATAATACACAAAAATATAATAAAATATTAAACCAATACAATAAACTAAACAATAGATTAAATGATTGTGATTAAACTTTCAGAACATGTTTTATTAATTAACGTATCTGATGCAAGCTTTTTTTCAAACATCTTTTCACAAATTATGCTTTCAAATACAAATTAGGGCAAAATAAGCCATTTCTGTCAGGATCTCAGTTTTTGTATTTATAGTTTTTGGTTTTACTTTGAAATGTATCTTGTTTTGTCTCACTTCCTGTCTCGTCTAATTTACTTCCTGTCTTTAGTTCCTCTGTCTGATTGTGCTCACCTGTTGCCCCTGTGTTTCACCTCCCCTTCCCAGCTGTGTCTTATCTTGTGATTACCCTCCTCTTTATTTAGTCTTGTCTTCCCTTTGTGTTCTTTGTCGCGCCGTCGTCGTTGTTTGCCTGTTCCCTGTGATGTCTTGGATCTCCCTTTTCAGCCCTCCCTTTTCCAACGGTTTGTCCGAGTTTTCTTTTGATACTTTTCCTGTGTTGTACCTTTTCCTTCATTTTTTCATTTTGGTTATCAGCTTTCCCATGAATAAAAGCTCACCTTTTGTTACGCTTTTGTACCCCGTGCCTTCTCTATTGCTTCTGCGCCTGGGTCCTTTTCCCCCACCCGTGACAGTTTCAAAGTAGGGATCCCTCCTCAGCGTTGCCAGTGTATTGACACCCATGGTATGGATTTTATAGAATACTTGTGAGTGACACAATCTGCACCACCACCAAAAAAATAAAACTACCTCTGAATATAAATGGTCCCCAGATTTTGACTGCTGCTAATGAAGCTTTAAGTTCAAGAAGGAAAACAATTATCGTTGTAATTCATCATCACACTGGAGCTCCAGTTATTAGTCACAGTTTTAATGTTCACTGTTTTGTTTTTCACTTTGCCTCATCCATCACTACACCACCTCCACCAGTGTTAAGGTCCCATTAATAGCTCACTAGGGGGATCTGTGTTGAGCTTACATCGCTTTGTCCCTATAAATAACGACAGGGGTCAATACTGAATTACTTTATCATTCAAAGCTTTTGCCTTTTTCATTCAAAGCTTCTACATTTTGGTGCATTTAACTTCTATTCTCCGAGTTTTGTGACCCCTTTTTCCTTTCTTCTCCGCCACCAGAACTAAGTCCCTAACAGTATGAAAGTATCAGAAACAAAAGCACGTTGCCTTCACACAGCACATCCCCAGAGAATTAACAATTTCCATATTGGAAACCCCAGGAGCTGTCGCCCAAGTCTCTTTGAATTTACAGAGTAGCCTACATACGTGCTTTTCATTTAAAGGAGACCATGACCACTTAATTTGACAGTTTCATATGGTGGAGCTCATGACAATGAAAGCTTCACAGCAGGGCTTTGATTTTATTATAGGGTTTTCAGGACCTCAATGTTAACAATTCTCCCAGACAATGACATGTGGGAATCTGGGGTTAGGGTTAGACTATAACCCGATGATAAACCAATGTTGACATAGCAGCAAGAGTATGGCTTGGGTTCCTTAAAGATCTTTATGCTATGGAAAATAGGCATTGGGTAATTTAGGATTATGGTTTGTTGCTTAAAGATCTTTGTGTGCATTGAGCCTGTAATTGCACTCCACTTTGCAATAATCACTTATGTGCAATGCATACATTTTATAATATCTCAACACCTTGATGTTCATTTTAAAATCCTGCTTCTTATTCATTTGTGTATTTAATTTAATTGTAATACTAATGTGTGCTTTTCTCTATGTTATGCTTGCTTACTCTTTTTTTATTGTTTGCCTTTTCTCTGCTAGGTAACTTTCGCTGTAACTCTGTACATTTCCCGATTCCTGTTCTGATTTAAATAACTACAAATCAAATGCACGTTGCAGATTCAGATTATGCAAACTCCGGTCTCTCCTTTAACAGTTTGACATGCTACACGCTTATCCAACAGACCCACCTCTGCACCCGTTACCGGAGCCTTGCCACGTTATCCGCACACTTCTTCCTGCATTGGTACAAGGTACAATGTGAGGTGTGAAATTGACCTACACAAACATACTGAGCTGGTTGTGCGGTCCTGACACATCCTTGCGCCAAGCTAATGCGATGTGTTATTTAAGCATTTACACAATGTCTACTGAGGATAAAAGCTGCCAGTTTCAGTTTTACCATCTGTCTTTGCCAGTGGGAGACAGGCAAGCAAATAAAAAAGATATGAGGAGAGGGACTAAATATTACCCAATGACTGTCAGCTGTGTTTGGTATGATACCAGAGGGGATGATTATCTGCACCCAAAGGACCAACCACACTCAAAGCCTTGCCCAGCTCCTTGGCAAAGACAAACTGCAGTGATATAGCCCCACAGAGGGTTGAAGAGCTAAAGAAGCATACTGATCTGCAGCTCCAGAAGGCTCTTTTCTCAACTCCTTTTGAAGCTGTAGTAAATTAATTACGAAAGCTGTTTCCCTCTGTGGACACTGTTGAGCCAGCATCACATAATGGTCAGCTTAGAGGTTGCACCAAAACAGCCACTGATGTTTATTAGCCACTGAGTCAAATTAATCAAAAAGAATAGGCAGGGATGCTCTGCTTGTACACTTCTTGGGTAATTGGATGACACTATCATCTGAAGTTAATTTCACAGACTGAAACAGAGCAAAACAAACCAAGCCATTTGGAAACCTTTTATCAGCGCTTAAGTTCTGAGGCTAAACAAATTCTGCCCTAGTTTCCACAATTGGCAATGTTTTTGTGCTGTCTTTTTCAGTCAATCCCTTTGAAAAGAAGTTCTCTTTGCTGTTTTATTTGACACATCTTAATGTTTAGCATCCAGGCGTTGCCATCTTTAAGCTGTTTCCTTCAAAATGTCACTACTTCTTAATAAATATGGAACTGGGGCGGAAAGAGGAAATTGGATTTTTGTACAGTATGCCTAAGTGACAATTTGTCAGATGTACACAGATCGACTGCCAAGATTAGAATTGTTCTCTTATCATTTGAAGAGTGCAGGTCAATGTAAGTCCATTAAAAGTGCATGTTTCTGCTATTGCAAAGCTCAGATTGTGAACTGTCTGAAAACTTTATGGCTTTTCATTTCAGCTTTTGCTCTATCTGCACTGGTTGTTATTGTGTCCAACCAAGTCTCGCTCAAAAAGAAACTTTGTTCTGAAATGTTGTGTCACATCTACAGTATATTGTCTGTCAAAACCAGCACTCTGCTCATCTACTCAAGTTTTAACCTTTGTCTTTCAGGAACGTGGATGAATCAAAAGGTAAAGAACAAATATGAAGTGTTTCAATAACCATCTCAGTCTGACAGTGTCAAACACAAACACATTTATTAGACATCGTTTATTGACAGTCTGAAAAATTGGTCAGTTTAAACGTTTTTTCGTCCTCATCAGTTTGACACAGGCACATGGGAAAATTGGCTCCAGGTTGAAGTAACCCTTTAAGTCCAGGGTCAAAATTAACTGTATGTAAGGGCAGAGCATGACTAGCTCATTAAATCATGATTGACAACCGTAATTATCTCAGGTAGTTTCCTCCCCAACCTACGAATGAAAGTGGCACATAATATTGTAAGCTCTTACAATGGATCCATCTTTTAATGGTAATAGAGAGTATGCCCCCCTCAGTCGGACTGAGGAATTTGCAGCCATCTCTTTGATTCTCTATTGCTTTCCGGAGGTCTGTAAAAAGAGAGCGCCAAATTCTTGTTGAATCAATCTGTTCAGTCCCATTAGAGTTTCTTATATGGCCCTAAATGCTGTTTCAGCGCCTTGTCCACCCTAACTTTACTGCATGTCAGGATTGGATTTTTCGCGTGAGATAGAAGACAGGGCAGAGATTCAAAAAAGGATTAGCAGTCATCTGTCAGGAGACAATGAGTACGCAATACACAGCAACTTTCATCACAATTGGACCAGTAGTTGTTGAGCCATCTTGTTCTGGACCACAGGTTTGGGCAGACGGCCATCTCTCAGGCGTGATAGATGAATGTGACTGACGTTGCTATTCTTCTGTTGCTTGTGGGATTACAATATGGTGCTTGGTATCAACCCAGAAACATGAATGTGTCAGCTTTTGGTTTGGTAGATGCACACATGAAACTGAAGCTGAGCAGGAGTATTATGGCTCCCCAAGTAAAACTGACTAAACATCAACCAAGTGACTTTTAATTTACAGTTGGGGTTAAAATGAAGGACCTCTCACAGAGCTGCATTCTGTTGAGCAGAACATACTGTACACAGAAAACTCCAAAACCAGCCGTACACTACAACAGCTCAGCTTTTTCCAAAGCGTTTGGCACATTTATTGTTATATAGGGCTGTGGGTTATATAGAATAGATAGAAGAATCGGAGGATGAAACCCTCTTTATTAGTCACATACATGCACACAGCAGAGCACACACAGTGAAATTAGTCCTCTGCATTTAACCCATCCTAGTACTAGGAGCAGTGGGCAGCTATCGTGCAGCGCCCGGGGAGCAATGGGGAGGGGGGGGATTGGAGGTGTCCGGTGCCTTGCTCAAGGGCACCACAGCAGGGCCTAGGAGGTGAACTGGGACCTCTCCAAGTAGCAGTCCACTTTCCATTTTTCAAGTCTGTTCGGGGACTTGAACCGGCGACCCTACGATTCCCAGTCCAAGCGGGGACTTGAACCGGCGACCCTACGATTCCCAGTCCAAGCCCCTACTGACTGAGCCACTGCTGGACTATATTGCACTGAAGTCATACTTCCAAAAATATACATCTTAAACACATTGTCTTTTAGAGATCATGTCTTTTTTCGAGTAAACAAGGATAGGAATTGAAGCTTGATATAGTCAATCGAACAACACGTGCATACCTAGAGTGTAAAAATGCTGACCTGATGCACGCTGACAGGACTGTAGGGGAGGATAGTGCAGAGCGTGGCATATAGCTGCTGATGTCAGTGCCTGGCTTAACTGTAAAAAAAGAATGCAAGGGTGCATCCTGTGGGCCTATTCATGCCTGACTGACACCCCTATCCATCATCAGGTTTATCAGAGTCCAAGTCCAAGTGGCAGTACAGTGAGTGTCCTACAGCTGTCCATTATGTAGAGAAATAGCCCCCGGTTCTCATAGCGGAACCAGGCTGCGAAAGCGGCACAGGAGCTGTTGACCTTTAAAACTGGCAAACTTCAGAGAACAGATGAACTCTCACTGGAGTTCATCCAAATTCTGTAAAGGCTTTCCACATCAATCTCTCAGGCTGTTTTGTGATGCCCTTTAATCATTGAAAACATGAAAAATAACTCTTAGAGAAACTCTGAACTCACTTTATCCTCTTTGCTTTCATACTGCATATGTTCAGACTGGGGTTCATTTTGATCCCTTTATTTGAGATATATAACTTCTGATCACACAAAGATTTATTTAGAGACCTGTGAGTGATCATTAATCAGAACATTATTCTGCAAAAACACGTTCTCAGTTTTGTTCCCATTTAATACCAATCTGTGTCAAAGTCAGTTCATTCAGCGTTCAATTCCCCCAAACAGGCAAGGAAACACAGTCATTTAAACTTGTGATGTTCATGATTAATCACAGATCATTAATGTGATGTCATTTTCAATCAATTGACAGCACAAGTAAAGATTGGCAGAGGTACAACACTTTAAAATCCCATCATCAATAAGACCTGAATGGCAACCAGGGTGTACTTCTACAAAACTGAACTTCAATGTAGAAGTGAAAGGTTTGCCCAGTTTGTATAACACACGCAGTACTGGGTTCACAACACAATGTGTTTTTGTAACACAACAGTTATGGCCCAGTATTTGAGACAAAGCAAGAAGCTCAGACATCCAGAGGGAGCTCCGAGTAGAGCCACTTCTCCTTGATGTCGAAAAGGGCCAGCTGAGGTGGTTCAACATCTGATCACGATGCCTCCTGGGCACTTCCTGCTACAGGTTTTGTGGGTATTTCCAAACGGTAAGAAACCCCTGGGTAGACCAAGATCAGGCTTGAGGGAATATATATCTCCGCGGGCCTGAGAATGCCTCTGGGTTTCCCAGAAGGGCTTGAAAAAGTTGCTGGCTAGAGCAAAGTCGGAGGTACTTTGTTTTTACGATGAAGCAGAAGAGACTGTACGGATGGTTTCTTCCTCTTCATTGCAGAATTAAACCAGCATTGAGTGCTTTATTGACCTAAACTTGGTCAATTCTAACCTATTCATTTTGCACCGTGCACCAGTCCAAGCGCTGAGACTTAACCTCTCATTCACCCACACAGTCACACACCAATGTAGGAAAAACTGCCCGGCAGCACATTGCCTTGGCCATTGGGATCAATTCAGGGTTCAATGTTGTGTTCAAGGAGCTTCCAAACAGAACCCAGAATATCAATGGTCTACTTACCGGTCCACTCAATAAAAGAAGGGATTTCTTTCAGTATGACAACACAGATATCCAGGTCACACTCACTGCGCTCACTGAGGTAAGAGGCTTCACTGCACTTGTGCAAACATTGGATGTGTTAAAACATCACTTTAAACGACTCCTGAGAGGGTTATTCAGAGTTTTCTGGTAGATGAAAATCTTGTGATAAAATGAAAGTCAAGGTATAGAGTATCTTTGAAATCACTGATTCCGAACAGACGCGTCATCTTTGGTCAAACCATTGGTCCATTTTTTGGGTCAGTTTTTAATCCTGATTAATTCATCATTCAGGCAAGTTGACACTAAAGAAGCCAGTTTCTATTTGGCTGAAAATAGTATTGTGACATAGTTCCTCAATTAAGTGAATATTGAAGACCATAATCCCCAATACCAGTCTTTAAGAGACACCTATATGGGCAACCTGTGTGGAAGTCAAGGTTGAGACACCGTTTTAACCATTAAATAATCAGTGTTTTGAGATGTTTGATTTCTTTTGTTGGAAACTTTTTGATAAACCAGAAGTCTTCACAACTGTGAGTAGTTATGCTTATTCTGCTGTTTATTGTGAGTGTTTATTTAAGTATGAGGAAAATAAATGTTAACATAAGTGGAGCTGAAATGTGTTGAATTATTTACAAATCTTTTACCGTACTATATTATTAATATAACATATATATTTATAATATATATAATGAACTTACCAAGATGCATGGACATTTTTAAGGAGTATAGAATTAAATAAACAAGTTATAATAGCTTAAATTAAGCTATTGACCGGTTAATATCACCACAACTTTTGAAATACTATTAATTTGGTTCAACTTTATAAACTCTCAAAGTGTTATCTTGGAGTTGAGCAAGTGTATGATTATTACAGTGGTCTAAATTAAAAGGTAAAGCAGTTCAAATGTCTGTTTAAAAGGTGTCTAAGTGGACTAAAGAAAACAGAAGGTGAAAGCCGCCACGACACTCACTTTTAAGGAGATGCATTAGATTCAAAATGTGTATTTCATTCTCCGCGCGATGCTTGGTTAATGCTTTTTGTACGTGGGATGCCAATTTATTGTCTGTGTCACTTACCTATGACAAGGTATTCACATTTGAAATCCCTGCTAATTTATTGGTGTGCAGGTGTAACTAGGATCTTAATGTATTCTCTCCTGAAACACCAGGTTCATATTGCATCTTTAATGGTGTTTTAAGCAGCTTAAACACATTTTGTGGGATGTATGCCAGTTTTCTTTGGGAACACATCATACTGTCAAGCCTTCTTACACAGACCAGGACAAAGTTTGAATATTTTTGTGACAATTTTTTTTATAACCTGGTTCTTGTTCCCGGTTTTTTTTTCTAACAGGATGCAGTATGACAGATTGATGATCAGGCCTGATTGCATCCATCATGTCTGGGCCGAGAAGAGTGTCAATTCTCTCCACTGAGCAAGTGATTGAATGTGGAGGGGAGAGCAACTGTAAAACCAGCCCAGACTCAGTAAAGCTGAGCCGATATTGCCACTCAAGTACCTCTTGCAATTCACAAAAAAAAAAAAAGAGAATAGCTCATTTTTCTTTTTGGCCCGGTGTGCGAACACTCCAACCTCAATTTCAACGTCCACGCATTTCTTCAAACGGCCTGGTTGTGCTTATGTATCACGATCGTGTAAAGATATGTATGAACATGTTATATTTTTGTCTTGAAATTCTTGTGATTCGACATGGCGAGCAAACTCATAAGAAATACAGCTACAGTATGTCATTTTTATGATACCGCAAGTGACTTATGAGCAGTAAAATTGACGAATCTCCGCCTATATGCAGTGTGTGAATCTACTCTTCAAGTCTGTGTTAAAACTTTTTTTAAATCTTTATAGAAGGCAGTAAAAATATATTATGTCTTAAAAGGTTGGGGTCTTTCATTTATTGAGCATCCTCAGCTTCACAATCCCCAGTGATTGCATGAGTCACTGCAGCGAGATAAAAGTAGCTGTAATTACACAATTAATCAATTGTATTGCTTTGTAGATGCAACACGTAACGGAGAAAAAGCCAATTTAGCATGTGTCAAGATGAATAGCCCTATTTTCTTCAACAGGGGAATTTCAAAATCAGCTTTAATACTTCAAGTGCCTTCTTGAGTATCAGTTGAGTAGCAATTGCAAAGGATTGATCAATGTGTTATTTAGCTACGGTGAATATGAAAAAGGGACTTTGGCTTTAATCATTTGCTTCAAGCACCATTTGTCATTGGCACTGTGTTTGCAAGAGAATGAACCGCAATGCACGACTCCCTTTGTCTTGTTATAGAATCACAAATATGCAAACTGAGCCAAGAACAAGCATTAGACTCAGTTGTTAACGTGATTCACACAAAGAGCAACAGATGGATGCCTCTGAATTTAGAAAAGGTGTTAAATTTTCTGTTACATTTTGCTGTCTTGATGTGTGAAAAGTATCCTCTTCTTCAGACTTTTGGATTATGTGGCAAACAGTACAACTCTGTTCTTCAGATTAGAGCAGAGTCTGTCCTAACTTATTCTGACTCTGTGCTGCACTGTTCACCTCCACCCTTTATACCGAGCAACATCCTTCACCGTAATCATCGTGTCTGCTCCCAAGGATAAGGCTCCTTTCTAAAATGGCTGCATCCAATTTTTACTTCATATTCAATCCCTGCTTTTCTGATTGCACGTTCAAGGGAAATGTACTGCTGTCCCAATTCACTCTGTCAAGTCACTGTGAAACTCTCCCCTTCTTCCTCCAAAGGGGGACTTTTGCCTGCAATATTACATTTGAAGAAAACGATCTCCAGCAAACGGGATGAAGCATGTACTGTCATCAACACACGAGTATCTTGAATACAAATTTGGCAGTATTGTGAGTAAAATAAAGTAATATGGCACTGATATTATCAACGGAGAGAGCGCCATTTTCAAGTACTCTATTATACGCTCCTCAATACAGTTGACGATGGTAATATATCACGTAAAGGCTTTCCGAATTTTGAGTCCTGACCCATAGCCGAGTTATTATACCCCCATGTTTCATACCTCTATTTTTGTATGGGTCACTTCCAATCGATTGTGACTTCACAATAATGGAAAAAGATTAATGGGGAGCATTTTAAACAAAGCCAGTGACCAACCTCAATCAATCATAACCAGAACATTTCCCTGGAAACGTCCTTTCTCAAGCTGTTTCCCTAAACCACGACTCCTAGGCCCCACACCACTTTACAGTCAATAATGATTTTATTTAAAGCAAAGCAGTGACCTCTCTCATGTCCTGGATTGCCAATAACAACTGAAAGCTAAAAACAAAACAGAAAACCTCAAAACTCTTGAGATAGGATTGACTTACATACTTACTGCTCCTCTTCAATAAATCAATGTCTCATTTGTGATCCGAGCCGAGTTTCTGAACATCCTGAAGAACACAACAGTATACTAAGAGCACCTGCTACCTTATGAATATGGCACAAAAAGGGAAAATATGCTTTACTATGAACTGAATAAGGGAAGTTCTTCATAAGCAATTATCGTACAATTTTAAGTCCTTCATAGAAACCTTTCAATATTGATATTCCGCCTTCAAAGACATGTTTTAGATAGTTTTAAGTGAGGAATTTGCCCTGAGTGTATTTTCATGGAACGATTGAACGTCTCAAAGGTGAAGGTATGGGTTTAGGGTTGAATTTGCTCCAAAGAACCTTCACTAAAGAACCTTCACTCCACATTCTTTCCGCCAACACATTATAATCATCACTATGTAACGCCTGCACTTGCATTGGCTAACGATCCAACACATGAAAGGCCTAGGGGGCGGGGCTTCCTAAGCGGTTGACAAATCACAACAGAGCTGACAAGCTAACCAATCAAAGCGTGTAAACATGTCACAGTAAAGGCACAAAATACAAATATGAACCTGAAAATGAGAAGAATAGGGTCCCTTTATCTATAAACCATGAAGCTATTAGGATGATTGATTGTTTTATTCATTATCTATTTCAGTGGTGGGCCGTCAGGGCCAGCAAGGCCTTCTCTGCTGGCCTAAACATCATCAGAATATAAATTAAATTTTGATATATTTTTTCCACAAATACGTATTAAATTATTCCCCATAGTCTATTCTCTTCATTTTATAGCGTTCGTCTTGGCTGCGCTGCTTCCAGCCTCAGAACGAGATTTGGAGGGCTGGCCTTTATGTTAGAGCTTTTATCCAATCATATTTCAGCCATAATGTGTTGCTAGGGTCAAAGAAATCTGCCCTTAGGCCTTCAGAATCAACAGTGCGGGCGGCTGTAGCTTAAAGTGAACGCAAACAAAATTGTGGCGTTAACCAATCAGATTTCGAGGTGGCGACAACGGGCCAGCTAGCAGGCGTACGCTAACGTTAGCACGTGCACATCTTCTGATTGGATACGCACTATTGAGAGGCAGAGCTAGGCAGTAGGCAGAGCCATACAGTCTATGGGCAAAGCTAGCAAACAGAACTAGAACTTGAGCGAGCTAATTTGTGTAGATTTCTACAAGCTATTTTTTTCAACCCACAATGGCTGAAGGAGGAGAAGAGATCAATTTGGTCGAAGATATAATTACAACGCCATTTTCAAAACGAACTTTTCAAGTAAAGCTACACATCTTGAAAAGGGAACGACCAACTCCAACGCTAGCGAGCCTAGCACAGCAGGGAAACTACGAGCGGTAGCCCTGGCTCACAGCCTCCGAGAGGCACTGCAAATTGTACTGCCGGGAATGCCTGCTATTTGCAACTGATCGATTTGGTGTTTGGAGCCACACTAAATTTGCAAACTTGAGTTGTCTAACCAAGGCAGCAACGAGACACCAAAGCACAGCTGGGCACTTGGAAGCACTGGTGCTTTTGAAAACCTTTGGGGACACCCGAGTGGATCTACAGCTCAACGAACAAGTGCGCAGGGAAACGGAGCTCCACAACGAAAGGGTGAACAAAAATAGGGAAATATTGAAAGACTGATTGATTGTGTCCTGTTTTGGGGTAAACAGGAACTTTCATTTAGGGGACACGATGAAAGCGCCGAGTCCAGAAACAGAGGAAACTACGTGGAGCTTCTTTCTGTTCTTGCTGAGAACAACACAGATTTGCATTACTACCTGTACACAAACAACATGTTTACTGGGACGTCAGGCAAAATACAAAACGACCTGATTTATGCTATTGCTGAAGTGATGGGAGAAGAGATCAAAATGAAGATTAAAAAAGCACCCTTTGTCGCTGTTATGGTGGACGAGACGTCAGATGTGGGTAATGTAGCACAGCTGGCACTTGTCCTGCGTTATGTGACGGACACAGGTGTCAAGGAGCGGTTTGTCAGATAATCTGATTCATTAAGTTAACTGTAAATGCTGATGTATTTATTATAAATGCTTCGGAAATATTAATATAACTCTGTTGTACTTGACTATGTTAAGGTGATGCAACGCCCGGTTATACTGCGTTTCTGTCTAAATGTATAGTTTGTAGAGCCATGGCGTCATAATGATGGTATTAAGAGGTGGAATAATTCAGGTAGGACTGTGTAGGACATCACTGAAGGCCTAGGTGTGAAATGCACGGCCCGCCACTGATCTATTTTAATATATATATAAAATATCTATTGCACATCTGTCCTTCTAGGGTGAGGGATCCGTCCTTTGTTGCTTTTCTCAAGGTATTTCCATCAATCACTCATAATTGTGGAGTTTTTTGGGGAGTTTTTTCTTGTCAACTGCGAGGGTCTTATGAGAGAAAGTGTCGTATTCAGTTAAAACTGGAACACCCCCTGACACAAATGCCTTATTTGTGATATTGGGCTATGTAAACAAATTTGATTGAAATTGAATCGATTGACAACCACTAGGCACATCAGAAATCACCTCATCTACAGCTGCAGCTAAATCTGAAAAACGTATTTCCTTTTATATAAAGAAAAATAAAGTGTACAAAGAAGTTTTGGACCTAGTTATACACACACATATATGGTACAATATATACAGCAACATGATGGACCAAGATCACTTATTTTTTATTGAATTGCAACAATCAACGGATCTTCAGCTGAAGACGAGGAAAATCTATGAGGTGCTGACATGCAGAGGTCACGAACAGAAATCCAATTTCCAAAAAATTGAAAAAGTTTCTGCACACCCTAACATTTGAGAGGTACATCGGAGGAAAGCACACCTTGAATACCAATGAAACTCCTGCACCCTCTTATTCACTGTTGGTATATTTTTTATATAATTAATACAATCACCATGATGTAAATTAATAAATATATCAGCACTTAGCAAGACAGTGATGACCAATTTAAAATCACCTTGAAAGCATTGACCTTTGCGGAACCAGAAAGCCTGTGAGTCCAAAATAGAGCCTTGTATCGCATTAGCTGTGTGACACCATCCAATTTTATATAACCCTGCTTTGCCATAATATAGCCTGCTCCAAAACAGAGATGCAGCATGGTCTGATTTTGTTCTAAATTATATCTGAGATGGCTTGGCACTTGCCAGCCAATCAGAATCAAGTATGTCCAGCTGTAGGGGGGTGTTTACATGGTGACTTGTTAGCTTTGGCATGCTAGCAGGTCGTTGGCACACTGTAATTTGCCGTTAGGATGCTGTGACAGAAAAGAGCTGTGAATCCACCGGGACTCAAAATGCTATCTTATTCCTCTGCCTAGCGCTGTTGATTTCAATGACCTAATTCAAGGAGACGTTTGTGACAAGAGATATACCCACTAGATAACCCCAAGTGACATTTCAGTAGCAGACTTACACACATATAGTATTCTATCCTGCTTTGTTTATATTCTTTAACCGCTGACTCATGCTGCCTGTCTCATGGTCCGTTAGATTTATGAAAACACGTCCTGATGCTCCTTAAAGTCATTTGTGGTGATGTCATCTGACTCACTTTCAAATTGGGGATCTCGATACATGGATTATGATGCCTAAATTCCCACCAGGGGCAGGATGAACTTTTTAAACCGTCATTCACAAATGCTCAAATATTGTTTATGCTGTGCTCCTACTGCCACGCCAGCAATGGGAGTTAATACAGCTATGTATTCTGGTTTGTAAAAGCGTCATAATGCATGTTTTTTCATTTAAATTGAGGAGTTTGCCAGGATTAGCACCACAAATCATAGTAACCCTAACATAAATAACATACATTTTAAACATGAATAGAGCCGTTTCAATGCTGGACCCTGTTCCTGTAAACCAAGGGGAAGGAGGCCAGACCCGAGTATGATGCTATTGTTATTTAATTATATATATTTTTCAGGCTCTCCCGGTGTTTTATTCTTTGAAACAAGAATGGATTTTTCCAATGGATTAAAGCAGCAGCCTCTTCCTCTAATGCAATCATGCGTTGTCAACTCCGGTTATCATTTTAGCTGATAATAAATCACCCCAGGATCTCTGCACCGCTGATAATCACAAGGAATTATTCAAGGACTTGATTACAATACTTACGGATTGTTGGACAGTAATGCCGTTTTCCAAGTGCTATTATTCAAATAGGAAGGTGACACCATAAATCACTACTTGGATCACATTGGAGTCAAGGAGATCATAAGACCTGCATAAGGAATATATACTACACAAAAAGCCACAATAAAACAAAAGTCCCCATGCAATATTTGAGGAGAATAGTCTTTGGAGCTATCAGCAGGTTCACAGGCTGCACCTACAGACAACATTTGGCAAAACTGTATTTGGAGAAATTGTGTGGTATATGCTGCATGGTTTTCTGTGTAGCAGGGGTATTTAAATCCAGGCTCACTAACAACTACAAATAATACCTAAAGAGGTAATTATTTCCAGCTGTTTTGGGCGTTTTTTCTGCATTTGTGAGAGTCAATTTCAAATGCACAGCTTGAGACTTTACAAAGCATGTTGACTGCAAATGAGGTATGGTTTTAAATGGAGGAAAAATGGTAAAATATCTCAAAAGCACTCTCTTTTTTAAGAAAGTAGTTGGATATTTAGGACTGAATATGACTTATATTTAAAGGTTTCTGTTATTTCCATCAAAGCAGCCAAAAAAAGCCCTCTATTTGAAGCTAACATGGTGTTGAATACTAAAATTGCGGATCCTCTTTCTTGCCTTGGAACAACATTTTCACAGCTTACTTAAACGTGTTGTTATAAAGATGACATTGAGCTCTTTGTTTTCATCGTGTTTTTCTTCATATTTTCAAGTAAATATCAAAAGATGAATCTGGATGCCCGGTTGATTGGTGAACAGAAACTTCCCTGCTCTGAAACAAATCCTATGATAACCTGTGGCACATCTAGTGAATGCTGAGGGCTGGTACTGTAGCATGTTCAACACTGCTTGGACTTGATAACATTTGAAAACAAACCAAAGAAAAGAGATTTCAAAACTAAATCAATTGATAACCGTGTTTATAAAGCTGTTTTGAAGAATGTACCAATCTAAAAACTGGCTAATTCATGAGATATTTCAACTTCAAACAGGTTTTCAAATTTGACCCATATTGAAGGAGGTCTATAAACAATTCAAAGCAAATCTATGATTCAGAGTCTTGACCAATATTTCATCCACACGGCTCTTTGAAGACATAGCTGAGTCTGTGGCTAGCAGCTAACAGTGCTAACAATGGTGCTGAGGGAACTAAATGTGTTAATTGACCTAAGTGGGAACTGATGGGTGGGCTTCATGTGTCCACCATTGATGCCGCCATCAGCTAGCCAGTGGGGCACACACTAAAGACTCACATGCACTAACATCCATGCCCAGTTACCAAACAAGTTGTTGGCCAGTGTCTGTTCTCAACACCATATAAAAACCTTAAAGGGGCCCTATTATGCTTGTCCCTTTCCTGTAGTGTGGGTCACACCTCTGAAACGCCTCCATTGGACTCCTTTGTTCACTTCTGTTGCATAATGCCATCACCTCACTACACATTAGCTTCACTAGCAATAAGCTAAGAGGCGTTACATCTCCAAATGTTTGACTATTCACAATAGAGGCGGCCAGCTAACCAAGCAGAGCAGACTGGGCTCTGGTTTCAGACAGAGGATGAAATGAGGTGCTGCAGCACAGGCAGTATGAGAGAAATAAATACCTTTTGGAACATCAAAGCATGGAGACATGTCACAGTAGAGGTAGGAAATACAAACAAGAACCTGAAATGAGCATAATATGTCCCCTTTAAACAGAATACTGAACTGGGGTAAAAAAAAGACCTTGGGATTTAATGATGCTGGGCTTTCAGAGCAATCTACAATCATTTGAGAGACTTTCTCATGTGCCTTGGCTGCCCCTAACAATTTCACATTACACAAGGCAAGCAGATCTATACAGTGCTACGGTAACTATGGTGATCCTTTACATACACACAGAGCTGAGGCTAGACAAATTATTTTCCCCTTTTGTGTCTCTCTAAAGACTCTGAAAATATGCTGGGATGTATTCAGCATATAGATGAACTTTCTAACATCATAACAGAAGGCCCATTTAGGTAGTAAAGAATTAGGCAGAGCCAAGATCTCTCAGGTCCCTTTACCCTTTCTACATGTCCTTAAGTGATAACAGCAACAGACAATGTTCACGCCTCATTTCATTTCATTATCGCGTCCCATTCGCCTCATCGCCTCAGTTCCCGGACTGGTCTTTCATCTCAGCATGCAGGCAATCACTCATAGACAGCAAATATAATGGAAGTAGGGGGGATTGTCTAATCAAAGGTTTGTGAAACCAATTTACCATGCTCTAGAAGCAGTTCTCTTGAGAGAATGCACCCACAAACTGCCGCAAATAGGAAGCTGTGCATAATACTGAATGACATGCCGTTGTGGATGTATAAACTCTGGCAAAACGTATGAGAGCGTTAATTAGCAGGCTAAGTGTGCATTCTATTCCTGTAGCATATTGCTCGTTATTTGTGGATGCATAATGACATACGTTGAGGCTTTCTGCTGTGTGCACTCAGGAAAAGGTGATTTATTTTATATAACGTAATTACATATCGAGCTTTCATTAAGTCTTCTGGGGCGCTGTGTGTTCACCTGAGGAAGAAAAAGGTACAAAAGGACAGTGTGACCTGTGAAGGTCAGTTCTTCTTCCCTCATATCTCTTCATTTAGAGGACTCATTGAGTATCACCTGGTTGTGGTGATGAATCATGAAAAGATGAATGGCCCTCCTCTCAGATTTATAACATTTACCCAAACACATCAGCCTGTATGCTTGCATTCCTTCACTTTACCCACCTTGGGATTGCACTCTTCACTTGTTTTCATTATGTGAACAACATTTATGTTGGTCAACACATCTACAGATCTGATGAGGTATTTTTCTCATCATCCAATTTGACATTGGCTGCTTGAAAATCATAGTGTAATCCTTTGGTGAATCCCTGGATTTAGAGTATTGTCATTGTTAGAAAATTGGCTGCAAAATTCCTTCTACGAAAACTGTGAAATTGATCTGGCACTCACTGAAAGGCATGTGAAGAGTCCACTGATTAAAGGAGACATCCCATCCCTTCCCCTGACCGGTGCCAACCTCCGAGCACTGGACTAATAGCCATCACTGCCACTTTTCTAACAAAGAATGGCTTTGTTCACTATGCTTCTTTACCGTTTTTATTAGTCGCACTCATGCGCAACAACTCAAACTTTGTATACAACTCAGAGCAACTTGCTTGTGATTATGATTCAGTAGCTGTGTCTTCCAAATCGATAGAGAGTGTAAGATTATCGGGCTGCAGGATTGATGGAAGTTATGAATTATTAGGTGGAGAGGAAAGTAATATCGGACGACCGAGGATTGAAGACCCGCAGCAGAAATGACCAATGACTGCGGTGCTCTAGCATGAAACAGACATTCATGTGATTTATAAAGTGAAGGGAGGCCCCTGGAGAAGGGCCAAGGCTTATGCAATTAGACCGGGCTAGTGAAGCCAAACCTTTTCACAACACTTGGCCTCATTTAAGTCCTTTAGTCAGAAAGAAATTTGCTCAACTTACCTTTGATTGATAATTTTTCTGGCGCCGTCACAACTGTGCCAAAGTATGCCGTCTAATATTCTTTGTGCCGTTAAAACAGTCAGGTTCAAACTGTGTCCACAAGATGATTTCTGTCTCTACCTCTTTGTTTGTTTTTGCAGAACACCCTTTGAAGAGAGGATAATTGGACAATCTTTTCCCAATTGAAATATGTTCTGTGTTGTCGTACTGCACAAGAGGTGGAGGATTTTAACACCAACACAGGGGTTCATATCCTGCATCCTGATCATAATATCACATCTTTTTTATAAAGAAAGAATGAAATGTATTGTCACTGAAGGTACGTTTTGTTCCAGCTTCATTCATTAAAAAAAGTTTCCTCATTATGATGGTTAAACGTCCATGAAGCATTACTTTCCTCTCAAGACATATTTGCTTTTGTAAATGAGTTGAGAAGTAATTTCTGGAAGCACACTTAGGGCCGTGGGTGGCTTACCAGCCTTTTATAATATGTATTTTAAATTAGGAAAACAGTTGTGTGTGGGCATATTAAGGGCTTCGAGGAACTATTTAAAAAGTTTTAGGTGACATTCAGGAATGAATAACTCTTGCTAATAACGAAAAAAACAAAGACTGCTTTGCAACAGATTTGAAAGATGGAGCTCCGATAATATTATTGATCATTACTTTCTGTCCCTTTAAACATAGGCGTTATATATTTTACTGTACTGCAGCTAAGGCTACAAAATATAGCTGAATCTGATTTTAATGAAACTACTTTAGCAGACATTTGCTCATAAACCAAAACCCATGATTTCCTAATTCATTAAGAAACCCCATTTGTACATTGAATGCATACACAAACCAATGCATTACTTGCCAAAATCTATGCATAATATAGACGTTAAATTACACTCACAGCCCAGAGTATGACATTTAAGGCTGCTGGATTAAACTACAGTCCCACATGCATATACATTTTCACAGAAACTGACTGAGGAAACAGACATGGCACATAAAACTAAATGGTCCTCTTTAAGACTGTGTGAGAGAGAGTGGGAAAATCATGCAGTTTAAAGATAGACCCTTTATCAAAGTCTGGACAGTCTCCTGGGCTCTGCAATCTCACGGAAAATTAAACTACAGGAACAAAACTAACTAGACCACCCGTTACCTTCTTAGAATTACTCAGCTTGACCCCATTTAGTTGAATCAAATTGTATGTTCTATTGTTATGTTAAAGCCAACTCCTGCACAAGGTTTACCTGTACACTTGATCTAATGGTGAGTGTGAAACAAACGTGAAATGTATATATTAAGTTTTCTTCTGAATGGGGATTGATTGTCCACCTACTGACAGGAAATATAGTATGAGAAACTTCTCGGTGCTCTCCACTTAACATGGCAGCTTTGCTCAAGTCGAACATCTCAAAACGTTTTGTATTAAATGACTTTGCTCAGAGGCTTTGGATAACATCATTCAATAACTTTAAAAGCCAATTTCAAACTAGGAAGTATTTGAAATATATTATAACACGTCTTAGTTGAATCATCAATTCTGGTTGCTCAATAGGTTGTCCATTTTCAATAACAGATTGCTTAAATGAACAAGGCAAAGGAGGATCAAGGGACCAGTCATTTCAATCCTTGGATACCGTTGCATACTATATTATATATTATTCACTTTTCTATTTGTGTAAACCACAAAACCTTGGAATCAGGATGGCTTATCTTTCCGCAGTACTGAAAAGAAAACATGGTGAAGGAGAAGGAAAGAGGTTAGAAGATAGAGCGCTGGACGTCATAGAGATCAACAGAAGAAGACAGACAGGAAGTAAACACTAACAGGAACATGGTATGGGCTCTGGCATTGTTTAAGGACTGAAAATGTATCTTAAATCCAAAAGAGCACGAACTGAGCGTATGTTAATCACTCACATTGCGAACACATTTTAAAAGAAATAAACGGAGGAAATGTCACAAAGATGGTGCAGATACGATGGTGCAGATACTTTGCACTTGTGCAGGGTGTGACCCAGCCCCTTGCCAGTGCTACGACTAGAAGCCTGAGTCAGTGAAAACAAAGTATTGTTCTGAGACTTTCTACAGCATAATGCAAGCTGTACAGGAAGAACGTTATATAAATAATGAATATAGCCGTGGTTGTGATTACGTTTGAAGCAGAAGCTGTAAGTGCAGCTCTTTACGCTCTGCACTGTGCTGACATGACAGATTTGCATGGTTCCTCTCTGGTTCCCAGCTTTTGAAGAGCTTACCCATAGTGTGTGTAAATCCATGGTTACCACATCCAAGATGCAGGTTTCTCTCGGAGAAAAGAAGCGCAGATATGGTACCAAGGACATGAAATATAGTGCTTATTTTAATCTTTTACCTCTATTGAAATTCTTCACTGTACTTTTGTTGAGCTAAGCCAATCTCTCACTGACTCACCACAAATCAGTTTCATCACCATTGTTCGAGGGAAATAAGTACAATAAATCAATTACTGATCTTAAATACAATATAAAGGTACTTTTCTTTACCAGACAATCTCTTACTTCTATTCCACCTCAAATTGAAAGCTAATATTATTTTCTGACAGCTTCAGTTACTTAACAGATGGAGGTTGGCTAACACAAAATATAAATCACCTATGCAGATCATGTCATTTAATTATAGGATCAAATGTTCAGCAGCTGTATATGAAGTAATTAAAATGAGCTCTACCTACACCTGCTGTGATGAACCCATTTATGCATCAATAATCATATTCCAGAAATATGATGTAATCATTTGAAAGGGACAATTACACCATAATTGCTGAAGATCTGCAATAATATCGGAGGGAATCATGAAATCACATGATTTAAATAAGCCATTAAATATTGCATTTTCAGTATTTCCAGTGACAGAGACAGTTGGCACACTTTATAATTCACAAACGTCAACAACCGTTCTGTTCCCAGCTGTGTGCATCAACCTTTTCCGTTACCTTTTGAGCTCCTTGCAGCGTTTCTATATATATATTGTTTTTGAAATTGCAGCACGTTTCTACAATACTACTCAAGCATGATTTTCAGAACAGGACTTTGAATTGTAACAGAGCATTGTTTATTAAATAAGTGTTGTTACTTTTCTTACCCGAGTGCTTTGTCAACCACTGACTGCACCATTGATTAACTCACTGACCAAAACAGAATCTTATTTAATCTCTATAAGGCTGAAGCACAAAGTGCCTCAGTCAAATTATAAATAAAGTTCATATTAACATAAACTCAAAAGAGGTAGAAGAGTTTTCAAAGAGTTGTGCTCCTTGTGTCACAGAGCTTCTGGAGTTGATTGATGGAAATACTGTACGTCTTCCTGGACTCTTCCCAGACAACCACCTTAACTCGTCCCTTCTGGCCGGCAGTGTATCACCAAAGTCTTGAGTTTGTTTCAGCATCATTCTTCCAGCTCATTTATCTTTGTTTGAAGTTTGTTTTTTCCAATCTTTAATATCTGTGAGGCAGTTGTCCAGGTTCACGGTCAGAGGAATCGATCCTCAGCTGTAAACATTGCTCTCTGTCGGGGTTTGCTGTGAATTCATAAGTGTTACCAAGTTCTGTTCAAGCGAGTCAAATCGTTTATGGATGGATTTTGTGGATCTTTATTCCCACATGTAGGTCCTGTGAGCAGAAATACTGCATCCAGTTAGCTTTGTCGCTACCATTTAGCATTGTACATTGAAGGGTAATAAGCACACGAAATGCTGCACTCCATTCAGTGCCAAAGTCAATAACAAAAAAATACCAGTTGTGTTCATACATCACTCCATGCAAATGCAGATGCAAATTTTTAGTCCAGCAGTGGCTCAGTCAGTAGGGGCTTGGACTGGGAATCGTAGGGTCGCCGGTTCAGGTCCCCGAACAGACTTGAAATATGGAAAGTGGACTGCTACTTGGAGAGGTCCCAGTTCACCTCCTAGGCCCCGCTGTGGCACCGGACACCTCCAATCCCCCCTCTCCATTGCGCTGCACGATAGTTGCCCACTGCTCCTAGTACTAGGATGGGTTAAATGCAGAGGACACATTTCCCCATGTGTTCTCTGCTGTGTGCATGTATGTGACAAATAAAGAGGGTTTCATCCTCCGATTCTATTCTATCTAGAAGTATAGTACTTAAAATACTGCCTTAGGAGCTACAGTATCGGTAATAGTTAAACATGTATTTTCTTGTTGCTAATTTTAATTGCAGGTGTACCTTTTATTTAGTATAGTTATTAAAGGTAATTAAAGTCATTCTTAATGATTTTATTTTTGAATGCAGCTTTGGGGACAGGGTCTGTTGGAGACAGGTGGTGGTGGGATCAGCGCACCAGAATGTTTTTTTACCAGGATAAGCCACAAGGAGAGCCACAGGAAAGGCAGCAGGGCAGGATTAGTAAAGCCTTTGTTTATTATACTGTATAAAATTGGATCATCAGAATAAAATGCATGAAACTTTGTTCTTGCCTGGACCATTTTGGATCATTTCCCTACGGAAGTTTTCACTAGCAGGTGCCTCAAGTTTTCAGATTACTTATTATGTTTTTGCCGCTAACTCGCCACTTATTTTATACCACAGTTTACTTATTTGCTGATATTCATACAAAGGTGTTTGCCTTTCTCTTTAATATGTCTACTCTTTTTCCTTTTGCCTTTTATCTGCACTGTTTGTTGCTGCAACGCCGTAATGACTCGCTGCATAACGAATAAAGGATTTCTGAAATGCTTTGAAGACATGAATAAGAGCCTCCTTAAAAGGTTTTGCCGACATCTTAATAGTTGAAAATACTGTGGGTAAATTTTGAATGCATCATCAGAAGGGATTTGGTTTTATTTCCACCATTGAAACAGGTGGAGAAAAGGCTGAAACGTGGCTTGTTACAGTAAGTAGTTCATAGTCCTGTTATGTTGCCTTAAGAGCAATAATCAGCTTACATTGAATGCTCTATCCACTCAGGCCAATGCCTTTACCATGATTACCAGTTAGTACTTTACAATGCCTGCTTGTTATCAAGTGGTTCATTAAGGATAATAGCATACTAGTTTGCAAGCTAATTGCTGCCAAATGAAAAAGTCATCGTTTGAACATGATCATCTCCTTTAATTGTATCCGCATTAACTTTCACTTCCACTTTTCTTTATGTCTTTGTTACTCCCTCTTCAGGAGAAATTGGGATGCAGCGAGAAGTGTGGAGAAACAAGCAATAAATTAAAGTAGATCTTAGTGAAATAAGACATCCTTCCCTCAGAAGCGTCATCTCGGGTCTACAGAATACAATGGTTTTAGACATTGCACAATGGGATATCATCATTTTAAATAAATGTCCTCCTACACATTACAACGTCAGCCTCTGCAAGATACGGCTTTAAAATAGATGTTGTTCATTTCTTTTTTATTAACAATTCAATAATCCAGGGGGCTATTAGAACGTGTCATAATGTGTAGAAATAATTTATAAGCCTAAATGTTTCAGGGGGATGAAAGGCAATTATGTAGCTCACTTCAATAGTTCCTGCCTGGCCCATAGTGATTAATTTGCCGCATCGCATACTGAATGGAAAATTGACACCGATTGACAATTAAAATGTATGCATTGCTGAAAGACAGCGGGCCAAAATTGAGGAGAAATGTTGCAAGGATCAGGAACAAAGACCACGTTGTTTGAACAGTATGAAAGTGGAGGTCAGGAAGAGGAACGAAAAGGGAGGCAGTGTCCAGAAACATCTTGATGAGATTCCTGCTCTATCACGCCCCCGGGGTTTGAATCCAGGACCTCCTCGATGTGAGGCGACGGTGCAAAACTGCTGAGTCAGCTGCTGAGATGGAGAGAGAGGAAAGAACAGCGTTTGGGGATGAGGGTCGTGAGAGAAAGGGCTAAGCCACACATATAGGTCCATGCAAGTGATTGAATTAGTGTAGCGCAGGTGGAAGAATTAATGAGGCGCAGGTGATTGAATTAGTGAGAGAGAGAAGTGTGGTCGTTTTCGCTGAACTTTTGTAGTAACACATT
The DNA here is from genome assembly GCF_036324505.1 of Eleginops maclovinus. Taxonomy (NCBI): domain Eukaryota; kingdom Metazoa; phylum Chordata; class Actinopteri; order Perciformes; family Eleginopidae; genus Eleginops; species Eleginops maclovinus. The sequence continues at coordinate 5,311,493 of NC_086355.1, forward strand.
TATTTGAAGACTCTACCTTCGCTGAGAGCCTTTTTTAACCTTTTTTTCCCCCTGACATAACATGAAATCAATTAAACCAGAAATAAAAAGATGCAGATAAACGTTTGTGGCTCAGTTGAGGCCATTTCCGTCGCAAATGTTTGATCAGAAGGGGCACCAGTAGTAGGGGGTCCAAGAGGTTTCCCCACTGAAGTCCTGCATTGCTATTGGGAGGAGATAAATACTATTGGGGTTTTCCCTTTCCTGTAGTGTGTTATATATAGTTTTATGTGCATGTAACTGGTCAGCAAAAAAATCCAATACTCCCTCCACAGGGAGTTTCTCTTCCCCACTCTCCCTTACTGAAACTCCTCCATTGGACTCCTTGTTTTAGTGATGTCAATATGTAACTCTTGCGCTTTTTTGGTCAGTTTTTCAACAATTGTTCATGATAGGCTAAGGGGCGGGACATCCCTAAGCCATTGAACAATCACAGCAGCGCCCGACTGGCAGACTGGGCTCTGTATGAAATATGAACAAAAATGAACCTGAATATTTGCATAATATTCTAATCTCACTTTTGAAATAAATACAGTGCCTCTGAGTTATATCAGGCACCGGGTAGAGGGATGTCTTTTAGTGCAAGGGACCGGTGTACCTCAGCATTTTACTTTCTTTGGAAGAAAAAAGCATCATAGTTCAATCGTTGGATTACTGGTATGTTTCAAGGTTGTGATGAGTTGTTCCATGCTTACACTAAAACCCACACACACATACTGGTATGTATATGTTTAGGGGACCGCGTTTCAGATCAGCACTTGCGGGGACCACACACACACACACACACACACACACACACACACACAGTGACAGACTAAATGTCAAATCGAACTTGATAGATTGGGTCGGACTCTGGATCCCTGATACAACCAAACACACAATAGGACCTTTCATACATGCATTAATGACACGTCAGAGCGAGCGGGTTACCAATGGAATGGTGCCCTAACAGATGCTGTTTTGATGTCTTGCGCAATGGCACTTTGGCAATGCACAGGAGGTAAATTGATAAATCCCGAGCTAGTCCATTCGGCATATTACATCTGTACAAGGACATGAACCGGCATCCCACTGATCCCCAAAACAGGCTACAACCCAAGGTAATTGTTGTATGTTTCAATAGTCATAGCACTGACTTATGCACTTAGACGTGGTTTTATCCAATTCAACTATTAATAAAGCCTTGTTCCTAGGTGTTTAATGAAATGCATTTTTTTCTAGTCACGTTTCCCTGTCTCCGTGGGCTTTTTCTGTAAAAGAACTGAACATTTTTTCTATGCACTTCAGGCGGAGAAGCATTCATAAATCATCGTCTGATTTTGAAATGGCTCCATTTATGAGTTGTTTGGTGCAGCTGCCTTGATGTGAGAGGCATGAGCTGTTCTGGGGGGAGGCCAGACAATAACGGCTTCAGTGTCAAAGTGCAAGTGAGATAAATGACTCAGGAGCATCTGCTGTTAAACTGTCCTCTCACTGTTGCTGGGTCAGGGACATTTCCTCTGCTTCGGTCACACTGACGAGGCAAATGTGTTTCTAGGTAAGCAACCGTATTTCTATCTAGGTAAAAGTTACTTTCCTGCTTAAATCACTTTCAGTACTAAAATATACCTGTCTGTTTAATTGACTCGCTAGCAACCCAGTCACTGCCAGATGAGACTTTATTATTTCTTCCAAGTTGGTAGCAAAATTGCTATGACCAGTGGGAATGAAATAAAATGAAACCTGGGAAAATATGCTAGGTTATCAAAACAAATACAGACAACAAACAAATATCCACCAACTGAGGAGAGATATGTTGCTTTATAATAAGTTGATGGAAACCAAATACAGTGAAGCGCCGTAAAGAGAGTGCATTCAGGACTTAATCACCAACTGGAGGGAAACAATTTCATATGAATGCTAATGTTGCTCTGTGTCCGCTGTGTGTGTAAATGGGCAATTGTTGGCTGACATGTCAACGTAATAAGGCAATAATATATCTGGGATGTCTGCCTGTCAGCTTGTTTGGGAGTACTAGTGCCCCCCGATGGCCAAAAACCCATTAATGTAGCTTTAAAGGTGCCCCCGTGGAGCTTATCTTGTAAACAAACAACAGAAAAGTTCTTGTTTACCTGATCTGTGTATCTCCTTGTGGTCTAACAAGCGTGTTGAATGTATCCCCTACCTCATGAAACATTAGCA
>NC_086355.1:5318712-5328712 GCF_036324505.1 Eleginops maclovinus
TTTGCGACCACTCAAAGTGCTTTTACAAAGTAAGCGAGCCTTTCAGCCATTTACACACACACACATACACACACACACACACACACCTAGCCAAGGCTTCCGTACAAGGTGCCATTTCTCATTCAGAGAGTTTAACATTCACACACACTTACACACTGTTGGCAATGCCATCGGGAGCAATTAGGCTCTCAGTTTATTGCCGAAGGACACTTCCACATGCTAACCAAAGGGCCCAGGGTTCAAACCACCAAACCTTGTAATTGTCAGATTACCACACCTGCTGAGTCATAGCAACACCTCAGTCATAATGCTATGGTGTGTTTCAATTTGAGTACTTCTGTACTTTCATTTGCTATTTGAAAGCGAAGTAGTACTTTGAGTACCTGGATGGTGCTCTCATAACATTTTTAAAAGTTGAGTGTGGAACGCTGGACACTTCTCACACTCAACATATGCTATCGTGGATACATAACATTGGGGATAAGTGGAGTGATTGCGGTTGCCCCGGTAAACATAGCAATGTACAAAAAAATATTAAATGAGCTACACATGTAAATGTACCACTATACTGGTGTCAAAATGACACCACAGTTACTTTATTTCGTTGATCAAGCCTCCTGTAATGATTTGCTACTGTGAACAATAACATTGATACATGGCTTGCTAGCTAAGTAGCTAATAGCTCCAATCGTCACTTAATGAGGGAACTGCAGCAATATAAGAAAACGCTACAGTGAACAGAACAATGTAGAAATTCAAGTTTGAAATGGACTGTCCTTGTAAACGTACCACTATACTGCTGTCAAAAAAGAAGCCATCATTATTTCATTTGGTTGATCTAGCATTCTGTAATGATTCGCTAAATTAGCATTGCTAGCTAGCCAGCTAACAGTGGCACTCTGCACTTCTAGTGAGGACATATTTAATTGTTGTAGGTTTTTATTTAATCAAAAACTAGATGTGGACAGTGATTTACTTTGAAAGCCATTTATCCAGGTTAAACCCATCACTACAACATCATGCTCTGTGGGTCTAAATGTCATACTACTCAAATCACCACTTTACAGTTGCATGGAGTGGTCATTTCTCTCAGCCTCAGTGAGTCACTATATATGGTAACACTCCCAGAGTGATGATGGTTTGACAGGTTAATTTTCACCGTGAAAAAATCCCTCGGATTGGATCACAATGAAGACAGAAAGCATGTAATTACCAGCACTAAATTCAGTAGGACATGGTCAGAGTGGCCACACTGGTCATTATATCAAATGGGAAGTAGATTATAGTGCAGATGACAAGTACTTGAGCATTTAAAGGCTGTGTTTGAGGCATGTTACATTGAGAAGGCTTCGGCCATTGACAACCTGACAATTCTATGTTGGGTCATTAGTTATTTTCCATTTCTATTCAGGTTTAATTGTATTATCGTATGTGGCTATGATCTAAAACACAGATTCGATTTGCATTCGTAGCACACTGGTCAAATTGCAAAACACAGGCTGTCAGCATTAGCATATTAACCGGGCAGCATATTTTCAAAAACATTTCATGAAAATGTGACAAGAGCATTCAGCAGAGTTCAGGACAATAGCAGAGTAATAGAATAAATAATAGATTACTCAAAGCTGACTTTTAAACTGGGCTAACCATTTAAAGCATACAGAGCAGACACAGCGCTGACAGGTTTGCATTATTCATCGTCTACACACACACACACGCCTCCTGCAAAGCCTCAGAAAAAGAGATGAAGAGCGCCTGGGTTGGATGTTTTTTTTTATTCGTAAGGACAGGAAGTGGAACACTTTGAAGAATGATTCACATAAAGGAGGCGCAGATAGTGCGTCAATAAGTTTTAAAAGTAGGTATCACTTCATTATCACCTATTTTATTAAAGGATTATGTGTTCAGTGATGTCTTTTGCTCACTGCTGGCTGAAGATCAGATATTCTTTTCACTATAAACTTAATAACAACATTACATTTTGTTATAAGTACAATTTCTTCAGACTTTTTAGGATGTTTTGGTTGAATTTAATCCCCAGTTAATTGCCTTCTTGATGTAGATGCACTGTAGGATTAGGGATGTCAATATAATCTATCTCTATTATGTTGCTCAACAATACCATCACATGTCTGACGTGTCTTTTACTTTTCTTTTACTTTTCTTTTCTTTTCTTTTCTTTGGTCAAAACAAAAAAAGTGCCCAAGATTCAGCGTCGTGGACAGCAATCATGACAATCTCAAAGAGCATTATGGGAATATGATGTTTGAATGTTAGAAGAAGGAACCCTTAATCCTCCCACAGGATAATGAAATTCTGCATTTGACCTAGTGATAAGAGCAGTGGGCTGCCATATGTACGGCGCCCGGGGAGCTTACAGTGCCTTGCCAAGCAACACCTCTGTAGCGCTTGGTCTTTTGGAGACTTGAACCTTTGACCTTGCGGGTGCCAAGACAAGTCCTTACGGACTACTCCACCACCCCCCCTGTATTTGATGTTGGAGTCTAAATCTTGTATCAGGATTTGCAGAGAAATGAAGATCTTACAATAACACATTAGCAGCATTAAATATAATATTTGTTAAAGGAACGTTTCCATCTTTCTTCACATGATACAACAATGTAAATTAAAGTGGAATCTTCCTTCCTTAACTCTTTAAATGTATAGTTTTGTTTATCTTTTATTTTGGGGAATTGGAAATATCGTACTCAATTTTTAGGTTCATATTTTTGTCGTTGTGTATCTTGTAGATTGTGTTAACATACTTTAATGCTGGAAAATCCTCTCCGTTTGAGCGCCTGCTTATTTAAGCCCCCTTTAGGAAAAGTTCATTCTGCCCTGATTGAATTGCGAGGAAAATTGCATAGGCAGTTAAGCCGTGGGTGGAAATGAGGGAGGCGGTATTTCCTAATAAGCCTGAATCTGACACAGGAAGGGGCGAAAAATCTGAATGGCGTGTTGAATCCCATGTTTGGAGATTGAGGCAGCCCACGGAAACTGACTGGATTTATTATATCACAGTTTGTGGGTTGGTTGGTACTTCAAATCCCCACGAGAATGTGCACTTAAAAAGTGAGGATTTCATAATATGTTCTCTGTAAAAAACACCATGCTTTTCTGGACTTTTCCAACTCAAACTTTAATCACTAAATGTAAGTGGTGCTATCACCCTGATGTCCTTACTTAATATGATGGCTACATATCTGCTGTCATGTAGATAGAATATACATTTTCATCACGGCTCTCCTTTTTTTGATCTCATTACAAGTATATTCATATATATAATTTAACTTTTTGAAATACTATTCTGCTAAAAGCTGCTATGAGGTGAAGGCGTTTTCCCAGATTTTAGAGAATCAGGAAATATCAGGAAAAAGACAGAGAACCAATTCCCACCATAATTGGTAGGTTATTTATATATATATATATATATATATAAAATAACCTACTTCAAAGCGTTTTCAAAATGAAGGAAATATCTCTTTGCTTATAATAAAACGCCTCTTCATTAATCAATTCCATAATAAGGAAATGTCTAGAAGTGGGATTTTGATAAAAAAATAAACCAATAAACAAAATAAAGCCTGCAGGCATTTTTCTTACGCAACTGCTTTCACAAATGGCACTGAAATATATCCCTGATGCAAGAAACCTTGAGGAAAGATGTGTGGGGTTTTTTTTGCTTGTTCACTCCAGTTACATTTCAGGATGTTCAAAAATAACTCTCAATCACAAAAGTTAAGATACCAATAAGTCTCAAAAAGTTTCTGTCTGATCATTTCTGCTGAAAGTGGGTTTGACAGTAAAGTAAGGATCAAAATGACTTGCCTTTTCCTCCCAATTTAAGTACTAAAGAAAGGGCATCACCACACCCTGATGAAGCTGCTCGTCTTAATTAGGAGGCTGTCCCAACACCCTGCACTACAGGTGATCTAAATAACCTCCAATCAACTCTGGGGAATTGTGACGGTCAGCTGAATGCATTTGTGCCAAAAAGTGCCAAAGAATAATGAACTGCTAAATATTATTGTATGCAAATAGATAACATGTAGTTGTTGTGCTGTTATTCCTTTCAGAATCAGAATCTGTAGCTGGTTAATGACCAAGTTGTTTACATAAACATGATCAGAATTTAATTGCACAAAAACAAAGACATATAGAACTACTTTTGAAGCTATTTTAAATATGTTTACAAGTATAAGTATGAGAAACAGGCAATTTACTCTGAGAATATTCTAGGAATCTTTTTCAGAGAGCTATAGAGGGGTCTTATTTGTGTGTTGCTTCTATTTTGTTTACATTCAAACCAGAGATGGGGCTTGAAATTGAGATAATGAGCTTCTGTTTTTCCCCGGTCGCGATGGTATGGTATTCAAGTCTGTTTCCTAATGGAACAATTCCTCCGTACCTTGATAGAAAGAGACATCCCTGGAGAGTGCAAAAATGCAGTCTCAATAAACAGGGACTACATGTAAAAGTGAAAATATAGTAATTACCACTTATACTGAGAAGTCATTCATTGTCAACACTATAGTTACCAGAAAACATCTGTGAAAACTGAGCAGCTGATCTTTTTATTTGATACTGCAGTCACAAATATTCATCCCACACAAGAGGTATGACATTGAAATATCACATTCTTGACAAAATATGTTACACAAATGAAAATAAAATAAAACAAGTCTCTCACATTTATAATGTCCCATTTACAGAACATGAAAGTCATTTATTGTGATACTGGCTGCGGCGCCAGAGACCACAACGCAATATATCGTTTTTACAACGTATTAATGCTATACTAGCTGCTACTGCAAGTTATTGTTACGGCTTGCAAGCGGAGCAGTTAGGACCCAAGTGCATAACAAGAGTAATCACAAAGACAAGACACAGGTGGGGAGGGAGCACCAGGTGAACCCAATCAGGTGATCAAACAGGAGGGAAACACCGAGACAGGAAGTAACAACAGACAGGGGGGTGAACCCTTTCAAAATAAAATGCGAAAACAAAGACAGATCTTGACAATAGAAAATAAGACACAGAAAAACACAGACAGGTCGTGACAGTTATTATCTTGACTAACTTTCTTTATAATGCAGCTTTTATTTGTACAATGGATGTGTTCTTGTTTGATTTGCTTTTTTAAATGTGTAGTTTTGCCTGTGAATGTGCATTGTCCCTTTTATAAAATACTGTACATTTCCCTGCTGTGAGACCATTGAAAAGATTTTAGATTTGTCTTGTTTAATTGAGTTACAGATAAAGTACAATTGGTACCAAATTGTCGTATTTAGCAAAACGAATACAACCACTACACATCTCCTAATCTGCCTTCTGTCTCCCTGTGTGTTTTCTTTGTACTCCCAGACTGTGTTTTGTGTTCCCCCTGTAAAAGCGACCTTGGGTTTATGAAAGGTGCTATATATATTTAAGTCATTGTTATTATTATTATTGTTGTTGTTATTATTATTAGTGTACAACATGGAGACTAAACTGATTTATTGATCTAATTAATGCTTTTTTAAATTGTATTTTTGTATCGTCTGAGGTCAATGTACCCATAGAAAAAACGGTCTCAATGTGATGTTTGTCCCAGAGAGTGTGTGTGTGTGTGTGTGTGTGTGTGTGGGCCATTTATTATTCCCTGTATAATTTTACACATGGCATTACATTAATTTAAAGCATGAATGGCCAGAGGGGGATTCACAGAAAGAGTAGCCCCTGATTACTTTTAATCCACCACTTATACTATGATATATATTGAGCTAACGTCCGCAGCCGGCTCACTTAGCTTAGCACAAAGACTGGAAACAGGTGGAAACAGCTAGCATGGCTCTGTCCAAAGGCAAAAAAACTGGCCTTCTTAAGCTCACTTCATTGCTCTCTTCGATTGGAAACAAAATGACACATTTCCATTTTTATGGAGGGGTTGTGTACGTCTTGATCAGAACATGTTGCTCAAAGACTCCAGGGAAACTCTGGTCTCGACCCAGAAATGGAAACTTTGTCCTTTCATCAGTGGTTTGTTATTTTTTGTGATTGATAATGTTTAGAGTCACAACACGGAAACCTCAACCCACACTGCCGGCTACATCATCCCATCCTTCGAGTCTGTCACTGTTGCAAATGTGTGTCTGTACACTTTGTCTGATGTCTCTTACCAGCATGGATTGAACAGGTGCCTGAAAAACTTTTCTCAGCCAATTTATTCTCCCAGACATCTGCTCATTGGTGCAGCAGTGCCAGGTTCTTCCAAGACTCTTAGCACATGAACAGAGCTGCTTGAATTCAGGCTGACAGCAATCACACTTTCAGGTCATGGAGGACATAGGAAAGTACAGTTTTCCTGAAGTAATGGACTCGATCGCACAGGTGAGATGAACCCCTTCAGCTCTAAAAAATGCAAAACATTTAAAGGGGCCTTATTTTGCTGAGATGTCATGTTTGTGCCTCTACTGTGACTGAATGTTTACATGCTCTAATGTGCAATATAAGATATAAAAGAAAGCCTCTTGCATTTATAATGTCACTGTAACAGTACATGATTAAATAAGATGATAGAAACAGTTTAATAGTATGATCTGCACCATTGTGTAACATTAACTGCACCTAAAATAGCACCACAAATTAAATCAACCTTCACGGCGTAATATGAGTAGCCTAATCTGGTTTATTTGTGAGTGATGGCTGTTCTTATTTTTATTTTTCTAAACTGATCCCACTGGTAAATGTAGCCAAGACTGTCTCAAAGTGTTTGTCCTAGCACAATTTTACATTAGCTGGAGGGGGACCAACACACACTATTTTTAATACCCCCCTTTCTTGTTTACAGTATATGATAAATATTAGGCTAGCTCCAGCAGCCGGCTAACTTAACGTAGCACAAAGACTCGAAACAGGAGTAGAATAATATGTATCTAAAAATCTGTAACTGCACAATACTAACTGTGTTCTGTCAAATGCCCCTGTAGGTATTGTCCACGGTATTCAATGTATTGCATGTTTAATATATGTAATGTAAAGTGTTAAAATAAATACCATTATTACTATTATTTTATTATTATTATTACTATTATCTTATTATTATTGTTATTATTACTATTATTATTATTATTATTATTATTATTATTATTATTATTATTATTATTATTATTATTATTATTATTATTATTATTATTATTATTATTATTATTATTATTATTATTATTTTATTATTATTATTATTATTACTTTTATTAATATTACTATTATTATTATTTTATTATTATTATTATTATTATTATTTTTATTATTATTATTATTTTATTATTATTATTATTATTATTATTATTATTTTATTATTATTATTATTTTATTATTATTACTATTATTATTATTTTATTATTATTATTATTATTTTATTATTATTATTATTATTATTATTACTATTATTTTATTATTATTTGTATTACTATTATTACTATTATTATTATTATTATTACTATTATTATTATTATTATTATTATTATTATTATTATTATTAATAAACATTACCCAAGTTACACCACAAATATAAACCCACATATACAGATCAATTACTTAGAAACCTTTTTTTTTTTACTCAAATATTCCATCATATTAATAACATTTGGACATATCACTATGTCATAGTAAAAATGAAGTCATTTGTTTAGAAGTTTTAAAAATGTCGACCAGAATCTGTTCCGGTTTGGTCTGCCAAGACAAGCTAATCCATCGAGATAAAATCTGTTATTATTTGGCCCTGTCTGGCAATTTGACAAATTGTCCTCACTTGGCAGAATGGAGAGCGTCTCTGTACAGCCAGCATGTGAGGAGACTCCTTTAACAAAGTAACAGTATGTAGACGCATGAGCTGGGTGTAATATGAGGGGTGCGGTGCTCCCCTTGGTGTGCAGATTCCCTGATAAATATTGATGATGGAAGGCAGGCCTGTTGACATAGCAAGTGGCTGTGACACAGTTACAGCTGGCAGTGAGCTGGGAGAGCTGCACTCTTGGCACTCATCATTCTCACTGAATGCTGCGAGTGCTGAGCGCTGCAACAAATCCCTCTATTAGATCACAATGAAATCAATCTCTATTTGTGCCTGCAATGTAGGCATTTTCTGTACATGTAATGCAACTGGAAATGTATGTCTGGGTTGTCATAAAAACATATGAAATGTAGTTCCCTTGTACTAAGTTTTATTTTAAAGTGCTGGTGGATAATACTCAACTGGTTTCATCAACAGAAAAAAAAGAGTTTGATTATTTTAAAATGTTTAATAATTAAACCCTGACCCTATTTTTACTTTTGAAAAAAACACATTTGAAAAGTATAAATGTGAGTCTGCTTTTCATTGAATAATTCATTCAAACCAATGCCAACCACTTATTTCAAAAGCATTTCAGTCCGACTGGCTGACTGAAATGCCATTAAGATTCACTTCACTGCTGCGCTGAACAAATCGGAGATGTGGGCGACATTCAAAAGGTCTGAAACCAGGCTGGTACATCATTCAACCTTTCTTCGGTGCGACAATAAAGTTGTTAGCTTTCTTTGACGCAATGACCCTCTCCTGTGTACTCAAGTCAGTATGAGATATTACATTTTCATTTTCAGTTACGCACAACTGATATTGAAACAGAATGAAAGTAGTACAAGGTAAAAGGATTCAAAACGCATCACTGCAGTAATTAATAATTAAAAACAATAGTAAAAGTCAGTTTAACCCTCAGAAAACCACTGCGCTTTGATGGATGTATAGTACATGAGTATTGCAACAAATAAAAACAGGTTTAATAAAACGTTAAAATGAGAAAATTAAAGCGTCAACTTCTAGGACCGTCAATATCAGATCAAATGTGAAGAGTGAAGTGAATCCGATCCACCTGATTTTATTTTAAAAGCTTTATTGAAGCCGCCGCTTTGCTAGCTTGTAATGCTCTTCAAATGTACTCTCACTTTGAACCCCGTTGTTGAAAAGTGGGTAAAGGTCCCCTATTATGCAAAATGCACTTTCTCCTGTCTTTTATACATAAATATGTGTCCCCGGTGTGTAAGGAGACTGACAAGGTGTCAGAAAATACAACCCTCTCTCTTGTCCTCCTTACCCACATCTCTAAAAGCGGGGGTACAAACGAGCTGATCCAGATTTGCTGCAGATATGACGTCATAACCGAAATGAGCGCTGGCTTCACATTGAACTCCTGGCAACGTCTCACCCACGTGACACGTCCCAACCTATCGTCCGCAATATGCAGTGGCGAGCTGACTCCCCTCGAATAGGCAGCTCTTTTTCTGTGTCTCTGTGTGTTCAGCAGGATGTCTACAGGAGGGACTTAGAGTTTTTGTTTATATAATACATATAATGTCACTGTTCTAGTGGTCAACACTGAGAAGGGTTTCAGAAATAATGCTGGATGTGGTTTGGAACATAGTATGGGGTTTAATCACGGCCGTGTTTAGCTGAGTTTCTTCGTTAGAAACTTCTCTCTTCAGACAGAGAGATCATGACGCTCCAAAGGGGTGAGGCCAGCTTCAGCTCAGCTCAGATTTAAAGACAGTCACAGAATCAGCACTTCAGGAACAGGGCTGAAATAGAGGGGTATGAGGCATGGCTACAATGGGTGATCTGTTTGCTTTCACAGACATGTTTTGTATAGATATTGCCCTGCAATATATTGTTAAAATATAGCATAATAGGAGACCTTTAAAGCGCCTCTTGTAAAGCAAAGATGTCAGAGGTTGAATACGCTAAATTAACTTTAAGCTGTATTGCTTTTATATTTACCATTATTTCCCTCGAACATTAAATACATTTAGATCCTTTACATAACCAATCAATGGCCTCTATGCAATCTCAAACATATGCTGTCTAGCTCCTAATCTGTAGGATATATTCTCCAATGGGAGGCCTGACAGCATCCAGTGATGCTTGGGCTGTGAGGCTTTTTCCAAAACAATGCAATACAGGTTTTTCTAAAAGAGCAAGCTGAGGTCT